>NC_057808.1:127683676-127758847 GCF_018294505.1 Triticum aestivum
ATAAGTTTATGTCCTCTACAGCATTCACTTATGGCTAATTCTTCAAGTTGGTTTTTCTGCGAAGTGAATGTGATCGGACCCTTCCCCCTCTATGTTATACTCAACCCAATCTATTCACAAATTCTTCATGTGCATTCTATTTGAAACTCGTTCAAAATCTTCATTGTGTCCTTGTCAGCTGAAGAAGTTGCGAACGGAACTTTTAACTGATCTTATCCAAATTTTCGGCTTTGCCGCTCAAACCGTTCGGCTTCCCACGATATACTTATCTATTCACCCACGATCTAACATGATCTCCACTTCTCAGTACGTGGGTGACACATGTCAAGCGAATGAGAAGGGTCAGGGGCACGTTCGTCCAATTTCTTCGGGCGAACGGTTTTTCACCGTGGCTATAAATACCCCCTCTCCCCTTCCTCACTTCTTTTACTCCACTCGACCTCTCTCCAGCTCGAGCTTCTCAAACCCTAGCGCCACCGCTACATCATCGTCACCGGTGAGGAAGAGCTTCACTGCCTCGACCTCGTCGCCGCCGTACCCACGTCGGTCGCGGAAATCTTCACTCCGCCGCCGCCGTAGCCGTCTTCCTCCGCGAAGTTAGGGCGTGGAAGATCTGCACATACGAGCTTCAACTTCTCCACATCCCAGTTCGTCGTGTTCTTCATTAAGGGTAATTAAAAGTTACTTTTACTGCCCACTTTGATTCAAATGATTCCTACAAAATCTTCAAAGGTGTTTATTCTTCAATTTTTTCACACACTAAACACCTCACATCTCATCTGTTCTTGATTCGTTTCCCTAAGCATCATTTTTCTTCAAGATTCCTCAATTGTGTGGATCTTCGATCTATACAACTCTGGAACCTAAGACAAAGAACACTTAGTGAAATTCTTCAAGACTCAACTGGTCAAATTCCTCAAACTTGTTCTTTTTGAAAAACCTTCTGAGAACGCATATGACCTCTCCAAATTCCTCGCAACTATACTCTGTTCACAGGTACTCATGTCCGCTGCTGAATCACTAGGTTCCTCGAAGAAAAGTTGCATACTTCTTCAGAGAGTTCAATTGTTCATATTCCTCAACTGAAGAAAATGGCTGATGGAAAGAAGCCACAGAAAGGAGGAAAGAGGCCTGAGGTCAATACTGCCTTTGAAATCCCTGAGGACATTTATGTTGGGTACTGCACACCCCCTGAGGAAGATAAGAATCAGCGCAAGGTGCGCATTCAGAGGATAGAAAGGAGATGGGGAAAGGAGTGGGTATGTGACTCCAAAATACATGAAGAAATTCGTTGTTACTCCTCCATGCTCAAGACCACCATTGGCACCTGGCCAAGAGGCAGATCCCACTAGCATCAAGCGCGGTGAGGATTTTCCTGAAGAATGGTCCAAGCGCTAGGCCAAGTTGGCCAAACAGGCAAAAGACGCAGTGAAGAAATTCAACGAAGATTCCACTACTGCTGCTGCTAAGGCCTCTGTAAGGCCGAAGAAATCCATGGCAAAGAAGCCTGCGCACAAGCCAAGTGCCTCTTCTTCAATGCCCTCATGGCCAATTTCCTCATCTAAGCCCTCACGGCCAATTCCTCAAGCCGCTCCTGCTCCTCCAAAGTCCTCAGCTGCTCCGACAAAATCCTCAGCACCTGTGCATCTCGCCACGTGCCAAAGGACAACAGGCATCTCCATTGCCTCAGGAGCTTCAGCTAGTTCCTCAGCTGCACTAAGTTCTTCAACAGGACCATCTCTGCTGAAGACAAAGACCACTGCTGGACGAGGCTCTCTCCCAAGTCCTCACAAGAGGCAGGTCGCCTTCCAAGTACCGTCTGAAGAAGACGAAGGTGATGATGAAGAACTTGCTGAAATCATCAGAGATAGGCAAGTCAGGGCCGCTAGAGCCAAGGGCACAAATGTGCCACTGCTTTTGGATCCAAGGTTGATCCTGACTATATTGATCTCTGGCACAAGGACCCAAACACTCCTATGCCTGATTTCAAGTTGACACCTGGCCAAAGTCACATGCTGACCCATTTCATCCGAGAAGAAAAATGGAAATTTGAGAAGGCCAGGCAGATCAAGAAAGCACAATATAAGAAGGAGAAATTTCTGAAGAACAACGTTGTCACTATGACAACTGATGAACTTGTAAAGATTCAGTCTGAAATCAAAGTCCTCAACGATGATTTCAATGCTTACTATGCTGATTGGCAAGGAGCCAAGGTCAGGTTTGTTAAACTGACTAAGAAGTTCACCACCAATGTTGCAGCTCCAACGCAACAGAAAATTCCTCAGGCTGAAGCATCTGCTCATCCAACTGAAGAACATGCTAGCACCGCTGATGACAATCAGGCTGCTGAAGAAAATGTGAGTTCCAAGGCTGATGACTGCATTCCAGCCACTAGAGAAATTGCCAGGGCACCCACTAGTGGTGCGCTTGAAGAAAATGAAGAGGTCAGGGCAACTGCATCAGTTGTGCCTGAAGAAAATCAACCACATTCCTCTGCTCCTCCCGCGCCTACTCCAACTCCAGTCCTTCCATCCGCATCAGATGTGAAGAAGACCAAGGCTGGAGAGCGTGCAGCAGTGAAGAAAAGGAAAGCATCAACTCCTTCAGATTCTTCAGCACCGAAGAACATGAAGAAATTGACAAGTTCATTTGCTAATCCAATTGATGTTGTTCCAGTTTCCTCCATGCCATCAAAGGAAATCATCCCTTTTGATGAAGAATATGAGATCCCTAGCGGATCTGATGAAGAATATCCTTCTGCTGCTTCGTCAGAGCAGATGGATGAAGAAATTGAAGTTGATAGAATCCCTTCAACCCCCACAGTCTCCTCGCCTATGCCTCAGTTTACTGCTGAAGAGGCTAGCGTTGAAGAAATTGAAGATGAAGATGTGGACATTGGCTGTACCACACCAGTGATGAATGATGACTTTTGGGAAAGTCAGCACCCCAATTCTCCACTCTTCACTCCACTATAGCAAATTCCTCAGTCCCCAGCCACTACAGTTCAAATGGGATCTGATGAAGCTCATGAAGACATTCCAGCCGCTAGTGCTGAAGAAAATGAAAATGAAGATTTGAAGAACTAGGCTGCCACTGAAGAGGAACCAGAAATTCCTTAGCCTGAAGAACCTGAGATTGTGATTCCTGAGGTCATCATGCAACTGACTGACACTCCTCTGCCCAAGCCAAAGGATCCATTCTCAAGGAAGCAAAAATTCAAGGCTGATGCCTTCTTTGGCGAGCATGTATTCTTCACTGATTACAACCCTTATGACTCTGCTCGCATAAGGAAGAGGCGTTTCTGGACTGTCAGCCAGGCAAATTTCTATTCCTCAGTGTTGTTCAACAAAGACAAAGTATTCAATCATGAGCACATTCCTCACATGGATATGGAATCTCTGCCGTGCTTCGAGCCAGTCATCAGTGTTCTTCACGACGCTGGATTGTTAAATTTCTTCACTGACATCTGTGATTGGAATGAAGAACTTATTCTTCAATTTTATGCGACGCTGCACATCACCGGAAATTCTGAAGATGTGAATTCATGGGTGCTGGACTGGATGTCTGAAAACACTCACTACAACGCGCCAGCTACTGAATTGCTTCGTGCCTTACCACTCAGTCCTCCCCTTGAAGGTGCTTGTTGCGTCTACAATGAACCTGAGCTTACCGATCACTACATGCAAGTGCTGATGAAGCCTTTGAAGCCAGGTCAGGCCCCAAGAACAAAATTCCTTGTGAAGGAATTATTGTATGTGCCTCGGACTGTCTATCGCATTCTAACGAAGACATTGAGTCCTATCAAGGGCCACGACTCAAATGAAGAAGAAATCGTTGGCATCATGAAGAATCTGCTTTTCAATATCATTCATGGCGTTCCCGTCAACTTCCATGATCTCTTCATGAGGACTCTGGCCAATGTCGCAATGTCACCATTTGAGTTGAAGCCTTATGCACCATGGATTATGAGATTCATCAGAACAATGTCTTCACTCAACTACAAATCTGATACACTGAACCATTGCAGCTACTTGCCCCCGATCGAAGTCCTCAAACGGACATTTTCCTCAGCTGATGAAAACGGCAAGGCTACTGCTGTAATTGATGAAGGCATTCGTCCATTGGATGGACAATTTCGCAAGGCTGCATCCTACTCCACCAATTATGACTCTGCCACCCATGACTCTGCCGCAAACGCACCCAAGCAAAATCCTCAAGGCACAGGACCCAGGGTGATGACTGACCGTGAGCTTCTCCTCGGTCTTCATCAGAAGGTTGATCGCAATCATAAATGGGTCAAGCGTCAGTTTGGTTCAATTCTTCACAACATGACTGCTACCCACAATGCAGTGAAGAAAAACCACTACTACCTTCATGAAACCCTCAACCGCACCTGGGCTATTCTGTCTCAAGTCTATAGTGAAGAAGATCTGAAGAAAATGGGTCTCAAGGAAGATCTTGACTGGGCTGCACCTCCTCCGAAGAAGTACAAGAAGGTCAAGGTTCCTTCCTTGGTGGCCAACTCCTATTCTTCATCACGTGACACTGATGAACATGAAGATTTGGACGACACTGCGGCAGGCCCTACTACAACAAACGACCCCAACAACGTTGGCGCTCCTTCATCACCTTGATATTCTTCACGGGCGTTAGTCCTCATTTTCGACCCTTTTGGTCATTTGATGACAAAGGGGGAGAGATTTGAGTTAGTCTTCAAGCGGGTCTATCTTATATGGGCGTTTTTTTAAAGTTACAACTCTCGTTCTTCTGATGACTTTGTTGGATCGAGTTGTAAACTTAAACTCTATGGTGGCCTGATACTTTTGCTGTTTCTTCTGCATGCTAATTCCTCGTTAATATTATTGCACGCATGTTGAATTACATCAGTCACCATATTTCATCATGCATTTCAAATTCTTCATATATTATGTCAAATGCGTGTATGAATTACAAGATATAGGGGGAGATCTCCATGATTCAATTCTTCAAAGTGTGCATTGCTTCAAAAGCAAATTCCTCACTATCCACATCTTCTGGGGGAGTTCTTCTATATCTTGCAATCAAATTCCTCAATATCTGTATTTACACTTCATATGTTTATCCCCATTGAAAACTTAACCTATATTGTCATCAATCACCAAAAAGGGGGAGATTGTAAGTGCATCTAGTGCCCCTTAGTGATTTTGGTGTGTTGAAGATTTATAGGTTAAGGGACTAATGTGTTTATGAGTGTACACAGGTCTATAAGTCTATGAGGAGTTTGATATTTACAGAGAAAGTCGGCCCCTAAAAATGAAGTTCTTCGACTGAAGACTTTGGATTTCTGAAGACTTTCTGAAGACTTTGAAAGTGAAGAAATTGGTGTGACCTTGAAGACTTGGTATTCATTTGAGGAACATGAAGCGTGAAGACTTTTGTTTTCGTAGTTTCATTTTCTCTTTCTTGAGTCATAGGAAACACCGTACTGTTAAAGGGGGTCGAGGAAATACTAAGGAAAAATTTCCATGTGATGCTCAACTCAAAATCCTACACCTACCAATCCCTTCGAGTGAAGCCATTGGAAATCTCATACAGTTCAGTCATATTCTTCAGTGACAGAGACGAAGTTCTTCTGGTCTCCGAGGAATTTGTTCTGACGGAGGAGTTAGGAATTCGCCAGTGCGGATTGCCTACACAGTGAGGAACATGATAGCCCTGAGGAATTTGATACTCAAATTTCCGACCGTTGCTGTGCTATGCGCCAGCTGTCCCAAAATATCTACCCACCTAACGGTCATATCATTGAAGGGCATTTATGTCTTATCATGACGGGCTGCTCCCTAGACTATAAATAGCCGCCCCTACAACCACTAGCTGGTTGGCTGCTCCGAGAGAAACTGACACTTGTCATTTGAGAGCATCCCATCCTCCGAGGACTTTGAGCGAAAATCATCAAGTGAGGAAAACCCCAAACCCAAACACCTACAAACCCAAAGTGATTGAGCATCACTGAAGAGATTGATCCTGCGTGGATCCGACGCTTGTTACCTTTGAAGACTGTGCTTCTTCCAGACGGTTAGGCGTCATGGTCTAGAGCATCCTAGAGGAAATTGTGGATCGCCGAGTGACCGAGTTTGTGAAGGTTCGGAAGTCACCTGAAGACTAAACACGAGTGATTGGGCGAGGTCTGTGTGACCTTAGCTCAAGGGGAATACAGTGAGGACTAAGTGTCATGGACTGCATGTTCAGGACTGGGTGTCCGGGACTGTGTGTCCTCAGGTTTAAATACCTAGCCGCCCTAACCAGACGTACAACTGAGACAGCAGTTGGAACTGGTCTACCAAATCATTGTCTTCACCAAGCCAACTGGTTCTATTTCCTCAACTCTTTCATTCCTCATTACTGTGTTGTGCACTTGTTCATATCTGTGTTTGAAGACTTTGACTGAAGACTTTCTCAATTTCCTCAGTTCAATTTCCTCAGTCTGTTTGTCTTCATCCCGTGTTATCCTGTGTTTACGCTTTCTGTACTCTGTGCTTGTTTTCATTTCATCATGAAGACTATGCTTGTGTTCTGCTATGCATACTTTTGAGTACTTATTCCGCTGCAAGTAGTTCTTCGCTAAGGAATTTCGTCACTAGCAAATTCCTGAGTGAAGAATTCATAAAAATTGCCTATTCAGCCCCCCTCTAGTCGATATAACGCACTTTCAAACTCCCACTGATAATAAGCTGATTCCAGTGGCCAAAGAACTAGTCCGCCCAGTCCAGCAAAAATATGTCAACTCCATTCTAAGAAGCGTGTGCGTATCCTCGCATCATGAAATTTTATAGCATTCTGGTCAAATTTTCTACATGTTTCTTACCCGTCTCTCTTTTAGAAAATAAGGTTAAACAATAGAAGATTCCCTCCATTGGGATCGTATTCGAGGAAAGTATCTTGCGGGAATTCTCTGTGCTCCAATGCTGATGTAAGTACCTGCTGTATATCACTATATTTTTACATCAGCATGTATTTTGTTAATCGGTGTGAATCCAACCTTTATCTGATCTAAATTCAGTTGTCGCAAAATGTTAAAGGCGGCAATGTTAATTTTTGTAAGGAAAACTGCCTGGTAGTTTTGCATACTGAGCTGCATGAGTGTACTATCTCATACCATGCACATTACTGAATTGTAGTGCTGCTCTGGTTGCCCATTCATTCATTGTATCAATGTTGCTTTCGTATTTCCTCACCTGGCTGATGATAGATGTGCCATATTGTGTTAATTTGGTGTAGGCTGGTGTGCTCTGGTTGCCCAAATGTTCGTTGTGTCAATGTTGCTTTCCTATTATCTGACCTGGCCAATGACAGCAATGCTAGTGTGTTAATTTGGTGCAGGCTGCATGCTGAAGATAAGAAGACAAACTCTGAAAACAGCAAGGCAACCCCATTGTTTCTTTCCAATAAATCTAGGCCAGGTAATATGGCAATAACTCATGATTAATCTGTTCGGTTCCCCTCCTAATTTATGTTATGATGCAGTGGTCGAGACACTCTCCACTATCAATAATACAAGCCTGCCAAAATCGCCATCTGAATCTGTTCAGTTTCCTCTGTCTCGAATGCAACAGAAAAAATGTGTGTTTGTGGCTGAAGCAATGATGGAAATGGTGGAGGAATTAGAGCTGCACATTCGTGCGCAACAACAACTAATCAATGTTTTCAGAGATAGTGTAGCAAAGCAGCAAGAACTTGCCCACTTGCTTGTGGGCATCATCCGCGCTGAGGATGTAGATTGTGACATTGTAGATCGTTAGGTTCTGTTCATTTATTTGCACTGGCATCAATCCTTGATTGCCCAGTGGATGTAATTTCCTGTAATATATGCTGGATGTGCAACGTTTTTCCCTGTATGCAGTACCTTTGCTTGATCGGTTTTGATCATGTGCATAATTGCTCGTCGTAATGGGCTCAAATTATCTAATTGGGCCTAAAGACATGTACGAACTTTAGTGGGCCCATTAAGTTAATGGGCCGTTACCAGGACGAAAGTTAATGGTCGACCCTCTTACCTCCCGTGTCGTTAACAGGCCGACATCGAAGCGGGCAACAGGTGGGCCCATTTGATTTCACGGGCCGTTAACAGGCCGTTACTAAGGTCGGGCTACATATGGTCCAACTATACTGTGGGCCTTTAGCAGGCCGAAAGAGACAGGGGGCTCGTACTGGACCATGAAGAGCATGGGCCGCTAAGAGGCCGAAAGTCAGGTCGTACTGTAAATGGCCCAACTGTGTTGTGGGCCTTTAGCAGGCCGAAAGAGAAACCGGGATGGTATTGGACCATGAAGAGCATGGGCCGTTAAAAGGCCAAAACTCAGGTCCGACTACAAATGGCCCAAATCATTTATGGGCCGTCAACAGGCTGAAAGACACACCGGGCCGGGAATTGGCCCAACACTTAAATGGGTCACTAAAAGGCCAAAACTAAGGTCAGACTACAAATGGCCCAACTCATTTATGGGTCGTCAACAGGCTGAAAGGCACACCGGGCCGGAAATTAGCCTAACACTTAAATGGGTCACTAAAAGGCCGAAAGATGTACATCCTGAATGGGTCGTTAACAGGCCAAAATAACATCGGGCTGATATCGAGCCCAAATATATAGCGGGCTGTTAACAGGCTCGAACTAACGATGGGCTGCAATGGTGTCAAATCTTTAACGGGTGTAAGTGCATCTAGTGCCACCCATAGTTGGTTTTGGAGTATTGACGACAAACCTGGTTGAGGGACTAATGTGTTTGTGAGAATTGCAAGATAACACAGGTAGTAGTCCCTCATTGATTCGGTTTACCTACCGGAAATGACCCCTAAAAATGTATGAAGACATTGAAGACAAAGGTGGTATGTGAAGATATTCACATTGAAGACTATGACATGAGAAGACATCGCGTGAAGACTATGGAGCACAAAGACTTAGTTGTTTCGCTGTTTCATTTTCTTCTTTGTTGAGTCATAGGAACCATCGTACTGTTAAGTGGGGTCCAAGTGAACAAAGTCAGAGTGACTGAAGTGATGCTCAACCAAATCCTATGTCTTCGAGCGAAGACAATGAGAGCAAATCTTATCCAGAGTTGGATGAGTCAGCTTTACTTGTAGCCCAAGTAAAGTTGTCGCGTGTGTTTGAAATCTGACCATTGGAACACGTGTCAGTTCCTTAGTGACCCAGGGTCATTTTGGACAAATCAGGTCGGGTTGCCTAGTGGCTATAAATAGCCCACCCCCTACACCATAAATTGGTGGCTGCTCAGAGTTAGTGCACGGCTTTTGTCGTTTGAGAGCAACCGACCTCCGAAGCTTTTGAGAGAGAGAAATCCTTGCGAGGACAAAGCCCAAACACCTAGACCCAAAGAGTGTTAGGCATCACTGAAGTCTTTCTGTCCGCGTGACCTGAAGACTTGTTACACTTGAGGACTGTGAATCCTCCAGTCGGTTAGGCGTCGCGTTCTGAGCATCCAAGAGTCATTTTAGATCGCCGGTGAACGAAGTCTGTGAAGGTTTGGAAGTCTACCTTGAAGACTTACCAGAGTGATTGGGCGAGGACTGGGTGTCCTTAGCTCAAGGGGAAGAAGGTGAAGACATGGTCTTTTGAGTTGAATCTCAGCCTCCCTAACCAGACGTACAGTTGTCACAGCAACTGGAACTGGTGCAACAAATCCTGTGTCCTCATCAAGTGACTGGTTCTATCCTCTCCCTCTCTTTACTTACAGTTTGTCTTCGTGAAGTCATTGCCTGCTTGCACTACCTATTTGACTTCACTATGTGACTTCTATCATTGTTTGGCTTCATACTATCTTCCATCCTAATCTTTACTACCTAGCTGCTATTAGTCTTCGTGCTTTCTCTTCATTGAATACTTGACTATGGCTTGCCCAGTGTAGTCTACCTTCCGCTGCATATCAATAGGTTCATTTCTATTGTTTGTCTTCGAAACTCTCATGTTTTGAAGACTTTCATAAAAATCGCCTATTCACCCCCCTCTAGTCGATAACTAGAACTTTCAATTGGTATCGGAGCAAGGTACTCCCTTGTTCTGTGTGATTCGGTTTAACCACCTGGAGTTTTAGCTATGTCGACTGCAGGGATAATCAAAGTCTCTGCTGCTTGCCCCGTCTTCGATGGAACTGAATATCCCTACTGGAAGAATAAGATGCGCATGCATCTTGAAGCCATTGATGTCGACCTCTGGTATGTCGTCAAGAATGGTGTTCCCAAGACTGGTGAAGGTGTCACCCCTGCTGATGTCAAGAAGTTCATTCAACTGGATTCTACTGCCAAGAACATCATCTGTGGTCATCTGACCAAAGGACAGTATGGACGTGTGAGTGCTCTGGAAACGTCGAAGCTAGTCTGGGACTGGCTTTCCAAGGACAACGAAGGCGTCTCAACCCAGAGAGATCAAAGGATCAGTGTTCTTCGCAACCTATTCAAACACTTCAAGAGAAACGACAATGAGAATGTCCAGCTCACGTTTGATCGCCTCACTGACATCACAAATGAGCTTCGTGCTCTCGGCGCCACTGAGATCACCAAGCATGAAATCGTCAAGACACTACTGAGATCACTTGACAGCTCGTTCGACACCCTTGCCCTGATGATACAAGAACGCCCTGACTTCAAGACAATCGATCCGTCAGACATACTTGAGAGGCTCAACACACATGAGTTCCAGCTATCTGAGAAAAGAGATATCTATGGTCCCAACTATGGTCGAACTCGTGCTTTGAAGGCACAAGTTGTTTCCTCATCTGAAGAAGAATCTGACTGCAGTTCTGATGATCCTGAAGACATTGGAAAGGAACTTGCTATGCTTGTGAAGAAGTTCCAGAAGTCCACTAAGAAGAAGGGCTTCAGAATGTCTTCACAATCCAGCTCAAGAAATGATGAAGCTTCCACTCATGACTACAAGAAGAGAACATGTCACAAGTGCAAGAAACCTGAACACTACATCTCTGAGTGTCCACAGTGGGACAATGAGAACAAGAAGAAAAATAAGAGCAAGGAATATGATTCTGATGACAAGAAGAAGAAGAAGAAATCCTCAAAGTCTTCTTCCAAGTCTTCGTCGAAGTCTTCATCACACAAGAAGAGCTCATCTGGCAAGGCTCGTGCTTTTGTTGGCAAGGAGATGGATTCAGAGGAGGAGTCTGCTTCTGAGGAGGCAGACATGGAGTCTGAGGAGGAGTCCGACCCTGGCGTCGCAAGTATGGCTCTAGCTACAGCCTACGTTGCCAAGTCCATCTTCAACACTAAAGACAATGGCCCCGTCACCAACGCTGATGCTAATGACAAGGACGACTCTGCTCCCACCTACTGCTTCATGGCACGTGGTGCCAAGGTAAAATCACGCGATGCTTACTTTCAAACATCAAGTGAAGATGACTCTGATTGTGAATCCAAACCCAGCTACAAAACACTTGCTAAAATTGCAACTGGACAACAGAAAGCTATGGAACATACTCAAAAACTATTAGACAAAAGCGATGACCTGTTGGACGCGGAAATGACCCGTTCTCTGTCCTTAATTGAAGACATAAAAAATCTTCTTGTTAAGTATCAGGAACTTGAAAGTCGTCATGAAACACTCTCAACCACTCATGAAAAGCTTTCCTATGATTATCTTCAAAGGAAGTAAGAGCTTGAGAAATTGAGAGCGGCTCATGAAGATCTTCAAAAAGAGAATGAGTCACTTCGCGCTCAACAGATCAGTCCCGCTCAGGAAGGATTTGAACCACCATGTCTAAAATGCCTTGAGCGTGATAACGCTACTTCTGTTGCTGAATGTTCTACTGCTGCTACTGTTGCAATATCTTCAACTGTTGATGTGGTAACTAACCCCTCTGCTGAGGATACCACTACTATTGCTGATGAAAATGCTAGGTTGAAGACATTGCTTGAAACAGGGATGTACAAAAGTCTCAAAGGGCATCAGACACTGTGCGATATCCTCAAAAAGCAGATTCTGAACCGAAACCCTAGGAAAGAGGGTGTTGGGTTCGAAAGGAAAATGAACGTCGATGGCTCTTACTGGAAGCCTGAGCAGTACCCCAAAACCAAATGGGTTGCTGCAAAGGAACCTTCAGTAGATCCATCCACCTTATCTGGCTTCACTTGCGCTAACCCAATTATCATTGATGAATCCTTTGATGCAAACTATAAACTGTTTAAGAATCAGAATGGTGAAGTGTTTGCCAGGTATATTGGTACTAACTGCAGGAATGGGCCACCTATGAAGAAGATCTGGGTTCCCAAAAGTTGTCTTGAGAATCTTCCTGTGAATGTCATCATGACACCACCTGGGAAGAAGACAAATCCCAGACCAAAGGCTTCATACAGATACAGGACTCAACCGAGTCACCCTAACGCCAATGTTTTGCAGGGAAATCGTACTCAAACTTATGAATATGAGCGTGTTTCGTCAAACCACTATGTTCATAAAACTAAGAACTTTTCTGCTTATTCATATGAGTATCATTCATCTCCTACAAGGCTATTTGCTAGGGCTCCAAAGCCGAAGTTCTCAGATGCTGCACTTAGACTCATTGCTTCTAAGCCACCCCTGAAGATGTGGGTGGTTAAGAAGAATTAACTTTCTTTTGCAGGGAAACGTCTCCAACCGGAAATCAAAGGCGTCTGATGCTATTGCTGGGGACCTAAAACATCTTGTAGGGCGCAAGATCAAATGCCCAAATGGTCTCACTATGTATTTTGTTCCTGAATCGTTTGTCAATCAT
The DNA here is from genome assembly GCF_018294505.1 of Triticum aestivum. Taxonomy (NCBI): domain Eukaryota; kingdom Viridiplantae; phylum Streptophyta; class Magnoliopsida; order Poales; family Poaceae; genus Triticum; species Triticum aestivum. The sequence goes on from NC_057808.1 coordinate 127,696,429, forward strand.
CCTATCAGTCCTAATCTTGATCTGAGCTTTGATAATCCTCTTGCCCCTGAAATGTTTATGCTTCACAATACTCTTGGTGAAGCCTATCCCCCTAACTGTACTGTAGGGTATGACACCTCATGCTTCAAAATGGATTATGGACAGCGGATGCACTAATCATATGACTGGTGATCGAAGTCTTCTCATGGACTCAACCTTACGTCCATCTGACAAGAGTCACATCACATTTTCTGACACTTGTAAAAGCAAGGTATTGGGTCTAGGTAGAGTTGCAATCTCAAAGGATCAGCACATGGATAAAGTGATGCTTGTTAAATCCCTTGGTTTCAACTTAATGTCTGTCTCAATGCTTTGTAACTTAAACATGATTGTGATATTTGGAAAATATCGTTGCCTGGTACTAATGGAGTCTGACAAGTCTCTAGTCTTTGAAGGGTACCGGAAAGATGATCTATACATGGTAGATTTCTCAGCAGGACCACAACTTGCCGTATGTCTTCTAGCAAAAGCTTCAGAGTGCTGGCTCTGGCATCGGAGGCTAGGGCATGCTGGCATGAGGAACCTACACACTCTCGCAAAGAAGAAGCATGTCATAGGCATCGAGGGCGTCAAGTTCAAGAAAGATCACTTGTGCGGTGCCTGTGAAGTTAGAAAGATGACAAGGGCCAAGCATCCCTCAAAGACAATCATGACGACATCTCAACCCTTCGAGCTGCTACACATGGACTTATTTGGCCCTACTCACTACTCTATTCTCACTACTACTGCTTGTCTCTATGGCTTCGTCATTGTTGACGATTATTCAAGATATACATGGGTGCACATAATCCTCTACAAGACTGAAGTGCAGGATGTCTTCAGACACTTCGCCAACCGTGCCATGAACAACTATGGTGTCAAGATCAAGCATATCAGAAGTGACAACGGCATAGAGTTCAAGAACACCAGCCTCGACCTTTACCTGGATACATTAGGCATCACTCATGAGTTCTCAGCCCCGTACACACCTCAGCAGAATGGCATCGTGGAGCGCAAGAACAAAACACTCATTGAGATGGCTCGGATGATGCTTGATGAATACGAGACTCCAAGAAAGTTCTGGCCTGAAGCTATTGATACTGCATGCCATGTCATCAACCTTGTTTATCTTCACAAGCTTCTGAAGAAAACATCCTATGAACTCCTCACCGGTAAGAAGCCAAATGTCAGTTACTTCAGAGTATTTGGTGCTAAGTGCTGGATCAAGGATCCACATCACACTTCAAAATTTGCACCGAAAGCACATGAAGGTTTTATGCTTGGATATGGAAAGGATTCACACTCCTACAGAGTCTTCAACCTCTTTCACTCTAAAGTGGTTGAAACTGTGGATGTGCGGTTCGATGAGACTAACGGCTCGCAAAGAGAGCACCTGCCAAATGTGCTAGATGAAGTTCCACCTAGTGAATCCATCAAGCTCATGGGAACTGGAGAAATCATACCGCCTGAAGCACAACCTGAAGAGGAACTTATCATTTCTGCACCTAATCAACCTGAAGACAATGCTCAGCCCGAAGACAATCCTCCTAACGATGACAATGATCAGCAGGAGCAAAATCTTCGTCCTGTTCATCCTCGAGTTGCAAATGAAGTACAGATTGAGAAAATAATTGATAGCATCAATGCGCCTGGTCCACTCACTCATTCAAGAGCAATGCAGCTAGCAAATTTCCGTGGGCACTTTGCATTTGTCTCAATATCTGAACCCAAGAAAGTTTCTGAAGCCTTCATGGAACCTGAATGGATTCAAGCTATGCAAGAAGAGCTTCAACAGTTCAAGCTGAACAATGTCTGGGAACTTGTCAAGCGTCCTGACCCCCGCAAGCACAACATAATTGGCACAAAATGGATATATCGCAACAAGCAAGATGAGCATGGTCAAGTTGTCAGAAACAAGGCTCGTCTCGTTGCTCAAGGATACACTCAAGTTGAAGGGATTGACTTCGATGAAACATTTTTTCCTGTGGCTAGGCTTGAAGCTATTCGCATATTGCTAGCCTATGCAAACCATCACAACATCCTACTGTATCAAATGGATGTGAAGAGTGCCTTTCTCAATGGCAAGATTGAAGAAGAAGTGTATGTTGCACAACCTCCTGGCTTTGAAGATCCAAAACATCCTGATATGGTGTACAAGCTTAACAAGGTGTTGTATGGCCTCAAACAAGCCCCTCACAGTTGGTATGACACACTCAAAGACTTCCTGAAGAGCAAAGGCTTCAAACCTGGTTCCCTGGATCCCACACTCTTCACGAAGACATATGATGGCGAACTGTTTGTGTGCCAAATATACGTGGATGACATTATCTTCGGCTGCACCAACCAGAAATACAGTGATGAATTTGGACACATGATGCAAGAGCAATATCATATGTCCATGATGGGTGAGCTGAAGTTCTTCCTTGGTCTTCAAATTCGTCAGCAAAAGCAATGCATCTTGATATCTCAAGAGAAATATCTCAAAGATTGCCTGAAGAAGTTTGGAATGCAAGACTGCAAAGGTTATACGACGCCAATGCCAACCAAGAGTCATCTGGGTCCTGACGCCAATGGTAAAGAGTTCGATCAAAAGGTATACCGCTCCATGATTGGTTCTTTACTTTATTTATGTGCATCTAGGCCAGATATCATGCTTAGTGTTTGCATGTGTGCTCGATTCCAAGCGGCACCAAAGGAATCGCATCACTTAGCTATGAAGCGAATTCTTCGTTATTTGGCTTACACCCCAACATTAGGATTATGGTATCCAAAGGGCTCAAAGTTTGATCTAGTTGGATTCTCGGATGCTGATTATGCTGGTGACAAGGTGGATCGCAAATCTACATCAGGCACATGTCACTTTCTGGGACGATCACTTGTCTGTTGGTCTTCAAAGAAGCAGAACTGTGTATCACTCTCCACTGCTGAATCTGAATACATTGCTACTGGATCTTGTTGCGCTCAGCTTCTATGGATGAAGCAAACACTCAAGGACTATGGCATCTATCTGAAACAAGTACCACTCTACTACGACAACAAAAGCACCATCAAGATTGCCAACAACCCAGTTCAGCACTCGAAAACAAAGCACATTGGAATTCGTCATCACTTTCTCAGAGATCATGTTATGAAGGAAGATATTGACATCATTCACGTCAACACTGAAGAGCAATTGGCAGATATCTTCACAAAGCCCTTGGATGAGAAAAGGTTTTGCAAGCTGCGGTGTGAGCTAAATATCTTGGAATCCTCGAATGTCCTGTGATCAGGCACACATCCTAACACTTATGCATGTTGATGACTTAGATGTGCGACACACTAAGTAATGTATGTCTTCAGTCAATGAAGACTTACGCTCTGAGTGTGAATACATTAATGTGGAATTCGACTTCGGAGCGCCACGATAATTGTGCGCTGTCGGTGTACAAAAAGAGGGGCATGCCTTTGTACCCCTTTACCTGTGCACGGGCAGTCGGAGCCGCGCCCACGGTCACATCAAGCAGAACAGGGGAGGTGAGCCAAGGTAAGACCGAAGCCCAAGATAATCACAGCAATGCCAAGGCCGAGACCACAAGGAGCAGAGGGACGAAGCAGGCTCCCCCAGCAAGACCCTTGCCGGGGGCAGCCTCAGCAGCCCCGGCAAGACCCTTGCCGGGGTAGCTCGCCCCACACCAACAGAGCGAGCCACCCTTGAGCCCACAGTCCCCAACGCCATCATCCACATGGGGCCAGGGCTCGGGAAGGCACCTCTGTGGTGGGATGCAAATCTTTGTGAAGACATATTCAAGATCAGATGAGGATTAGAAGACGACGATCCTCGCAAGATCCTTGCCGAGGAAGGCCACCAGACCCCCAGCAAGGCCCTTGCCGGGGACGACAGCACGCCACGGCAAGACCCTTGCCGAGCCACCCGGCAAGGCCCTCACCAAGGACGCCAGTGGGGCCACCGCCAACCAAGCTTCCACCGCCGTTCACATGCAGCTGCCAGCCCAACTAGCTGGGCGGGCACCTGCGTGGCAACATGCAGCTCCCAGGCCAACTCATCGAGCGCCTGCGTGGTGGCATGCAGATCTTCGTGAAGGCTCCACCACCGTGCCACCTCAGCTGCCTGCCTACATGGGGCCACACGAATCGCTGGCCAAGGCGCGTGTCGAAGCGAGGAGGAGCGGCGACGGACGGGACGGGCCTCGCCCCCGTCCCCGATAAAGCAGGGGGACACCTAAGCTACGCATTAAATGCGTCTTGTCCTGTAATACGAGCGATAAGCTCAGGGCACTGTGCGCCTTTCCACCTCCTGTGTGCCACTGTGGCAGCCCCTTTCGACTATAAAAGGAGGCCCATGGCATACTGGAGAAGGATTCGGCTCTTTGGAACCACGCACTCACCACAGCTAGTTCGAGAGCTCAAGAACTCTCTGAAATACACCCACCAAAGCAGGACTAGGGTTTTACGCATCCTCGCGGCCCAAACCTGGGTAAACGCTCCTTGTGCTGGCTACTGATCCTGCTCTTCTTGCAACCCTGCGCCCCGGCAACCATAGTAGGGATTCTTGTGATCCCATAGGTGTCGTTTTCCCCCGACATCTTTGGCGCGCCAGGCAGGGGCGCAATTGTGAGAATCTGGTCTAGTAGTTAGCCTAGCAGTTCTTCATCGCCATGGCTCCTAAGAAGAAGACGGCCACGGCGATCGGCTCGTTGGGGGCCGAACGGCCCGTGTCGGTGCGGACGAGCAGTGGGCCGGTCGCGGACAGGACCCGGGCCGCGGTCCGGGAGCACCAGCATCGCCCAAGCAGAGAGCCTAGCGAGCAGCGTCGTTCGCGTGCTGGACGACCGGCCGCACGTCGCCAAATCCAAAGACGGAGCTGGGCCCCCCGTAGGCGGCGCGGGGCCCTCCAGGGGTGTCGTTGTGCCACCTCCGGGCGGCGCAGCGACCTCCAAGACGCCCACACCGGCGACCACCGCGCGCTCTTCCCATGGTGTGCGCGCCGAGCAGCGTCACCACGTTGGTGACCCTGGGCACCGCCGTGGGAAGAGCCATGTGCGTCATCCGCAAGATGAAGGGGTTCAGCACGCTCGCCGAAGCGCTGGCGAAAATGGCATGCAGCCGCTGGGTCATAACGGAGCTCCTTATAACATAGTTAGAAGTCGAAGGCCGCCGCGATCCACGCAGCTGTCGCCGCCGCCCACGCCAGCGGAAGCTTTGGCGTGCGCGCAACTGCTCCTCGACTTCCCTCCTGCTGTGGAGAAGCTCGACGAGTGGAGGGCCACCATCCGGAACCTCGTCGCCGTCGCCAACAAAGACGATCCGCGACCGGAGGGGCCCTCGGGTCGGCGCTCCACCGAGCCACCACATGCTGGCACTGGGAGGACCGGGGGAGCTGCGGCCACGGTGCACTCTCCTCCTCCTCGCCAGCCGCCGCGGGCATCGGCCCGTCGTGATGACGCTTGTGATAACATCTCCATAGCATCGTCCGACCCGCGGACCCTCCGCGACCAGCGCCAGGTCCTTCGAGAACGAGCTCACGAAGACGCTCGAACCACCATCGAGCGCCGGCGCGAAACGCGCCACTATGACAAGCGGGCGGGACCCGCTATGGACCACCTGGCACCGGGGGGGCCGGCGGCCTACGTTACGAGGTGGGCTGCCCGGCCTTTACCCGTGAGCTGCGGCAGTTCCAGTGGTCGTCCCACCACACGTTCAAGCCCGACGTCGGCGAGAAGTACACTGGCAAGACCCATCCGTCCGAGTTCCTCAGCATCTACACCATCGCAATGCAGGCTGCTGGAGCTCGCGACGACAAGGTGCTTGCCAACTATTTCCCACTGGCGCTGAAGCCCAATGTGATGTCTTGGTTGATGCACCTGCCGGTGGATTTCATTTCTTCTTGGTCGGATCTGTGCCATGAGTTCGTTGGCGCCTTCACAGGAGGCCACCAAGCTCATGGCCAGGCCAGTGATCTGCATATCATTCCCCAAAAGGAAGGGGAAACCCTGCGCAAGTACATCCAGAGATTCAGCCGGGTGCAGTACAACATCCCCGACGTTCATCCCGCCGCTGTGATCAGCGCGTTCCACCAGAACGTGGGCAACTGCAAGATGCGCGAAGAGCTGGCGATGACCAAAGTTAAGGATGTGGCCGAGCTCTACGTTCTGGCCGATAGGTGTGCCTGGACTGAAGAGGGAAGGAAGTACCCCGGCGAAGACGCCGGTGCGGAAACCGACTCTACCGATGAAGACGCCGCTACCCCGACAAAGAAGGGCCGGCGTCGCAACAGGAAACGCAAAGGCAAGGCCATGCTTGCTGTTGAGGGATCTGACGACACCGGTGCCGGCAAGAAGGTCAAGGCAGACGCCCCCGACAAGGAGATTGCTGGGTGCGCTGCCTGCCGGGCCTTGGCGGCTACCGACAAGCCAGGAAGCTTCGGCAAGCAATACTGCAAGATCCACCGCACCAAGGGCCACGACCTCCAGAACTGCCGACAAGTCGAGCTGCTCGCTGAGAAGCAAAAAGCTGAGTACGAGAGGCGGGACAAGGAGAAGGACCAGGACGGTGCTGAGGGATCCGGCAAGAAGCGTGGCGGCCTAGGAAGCCGCCCCGGCAAGGACAACCAGCAAGAGAGGCCCGCCCAGGGCCGTGACAAGAAACAAGAAGACGATGACCACGACGAGGATGACGAGTCTGGTGAGCAAGGGTTCCTGAAGGCTACGGAGGCCATGTGCGTCGATGGCGGCGCCTCGCTGCATACCTCTCACCGCCAGCTCAAGCAGTGGGCACATGAGATTACAGCAGCAGAGCCATCGTTCGACGCTCAGAAGCCGCTGAAATGGTCTAGCACGCCCCTCATCTTTGACGCCGAGGACCACCCTGACCGCACTACCGCGGTCGGGTGTTTGCCATTATTGGTCTCACCAACGATATGCAACCTCAGGGTGAACAAGATGTTGGTTGACGACGGAGCCGGCCTGAACCTGATCTCGCCTGTCGTGATCAAAAGATTGCAAATCCCTGATGGAGACCTTGAGGAAACGAGCACGTTTCAAGGGGTCAATCCGGGGAGGAGTCAGCCGAAGGGGAAGGTCACACTGCCCGTGACGTTTGGAGGAGAATTGAACTACAGGATGGAGAGGATCATCTTCGACATGGCCGAGATCCCCTTGCCCTACAACGGGATCCTCGGCCGCCCGGCACTAGCCAAGTTCATGGCGGCATCACACTATGCCTACAACATGCTAAAGATGCCCGGGCCGTTGACCATCATCTCCGTCCCCTCCGACAAGAAGGATGCGCTGATCTGCGCCGACCAACTCTACCGGGAAGCAGTTGCAACAGCTGCCGTCAAGGCACCTGCTCCTGTCGCTGAAGGCCCGGGAGGGAAGGAGAAGCCCGGCAAGACCTCTCACACCCACTCCGGCAAGCGCACCTCCTCGGAGTGTTGTGCTACCATCGAGGACGTGCCAGAGAGCTCTACCGACAAGAGCAAGAGATCCAGAGCCGAGCCGCCGCGGACCAAGAAAGTGCCCGTCAGGGAGGATGGCACGGGAGGGGCCTTCACCATAGGCTCCACCCTCGACAGCAAATAGGAAGGCGCGCTCGTCACCTTCCTGCGGGCGAATGTCGACGTGTTTGCGTGGCAAGCATCCGACATCCCCGGTGTTCCCAGGGAGGTGATTGAGCACCACCTAGCTGTCTGCCCCCATGCGTGGCCCGTCAAGCAGAAGATCAGGAAGCAGGCTCTGGAGAGGCAGGAGTTCATCACAGAGGAGATCAGGAAGTTGGAAGCGGCAGGTTTGGTTAGAGGAGTGCTCCACCCGACGTGGTTGGCCAATCCGGTAGTGGTGCGCAAGGCGAATGGGAAGTGGAGGTTGTGTATTGATTACACAGATATCAATAAGGCTTGTCCTAAGGACCCCTTCCCGTTGCCGCGCATCGACCAGATTGTTGACTCCACAGCCGGGTGTGATCTATTATCATTCCTCGACGCCTACTCGGGCTACCACCAGATCTTCATGACAAGAGAGGATGAAGAAAAGACAGCATTCATCACCCCATGTGGTACGTATTGCTTTTTACGGATGCCTTTCGGGTTGAAGAGTGCTAGCTCAACGTTCGCAAGAGCAGTCCGAATTGGTTTTGAACCTCAGCTCCATAGAAATATGGAGGCATACATGGATGACATAGTGGTCAAAACCAAGGACGGGCCAACTCTTGTGCAAGATCTGGAAGAGACATTTGCCAACCTGCGCAAGATCAACCTCAAGCTGAACCCTGACAAGTGTGTCTTCGGCGTTCCATCCGGCAAGCTTCTCGGGTTCTTTGTGTCGCAGCGCGGGATCGAGGCAAACCCAGACAAGATCAAGGCTATTGAGCAGATTGAGGCACCCAAGCGGATCAAGGATGTGCGTCGGCTCATCGGCTGCATTGCCGCCATGAGCCGATTCATCTCCAAGTCCGCCGAGCGCGCCCTTCCCTTCTTCAAAATCTTGAAGAAGGCAGGCCCAATGGAGTGGACCCCAGAAGCCGAGGCATCATTGCAGGATCTGAAGAAATACCTTTCCTCCACACCAATACTGGTTGCGCCTAAACCACAAGAGTCGTTGCTGTTGTATCTGGCGGCGACGAATCAAGTGGTCAGCGCCGCGCTGGTGGCACAGAGGGAGGTCAACGAGGAGGCAGTGACGGCGGCGGAACCAGCGGATGGCAAGCCCAAAATTCCCCCGGCAGGGCCTGGCGCCGGCAAGGCGAGGCCCCTGGCAGAGTCTGATGCCGCCAAGGCAGTGCCCGCGCAGTCAAGTGAGGTGGTGCAGAAGAAGAAGATGATGCAGCTCCCAGTTTACTTTGTCAGTTCCCTCTTGCAAGGAGCTAGATCGAGGTACTCCGGTGTGCAGAAATTGCTCTTCGGCCTCCTTATGGCCTCGAGGAAGCTGCGTCATTACTTCCAAGCCCACGAGATCACTGTCGTCACCCGCCTCCCATTGCAACGGATACTGCATAACCCAGATGCGACTGGAAGGATTGTGGAATGGGCCTTGGAGTTGTCAAGCTTTGGTTTAAAGTTTGAAAGTACCTCGACAATTCAGAGCAGAGTCTTGGCAGAGTTCATTGCAGAATGGACCTCAACGCCTGACGAAGAAATCCAGGAGACCACTCTCCCCGGCAAGGAAGCAGACCGTGACTGGATCATGTACTTTGATGGGGCTTTCTCGCTGCAAGGCGCCAGTGCCGGTGTGCTGCTCGTCGCACCCACCGGAGAGCACCTCAAGTACGTGATCCAGATGCACTTCCCCAGGGAGATGTCCACCAACAACACTGCTGAGTATGAGGGATTGCTTGCCGGTCTCAGGATCGCAGCAGACCTCGGGGTTAAGAAGCTCATCGTCAGGGGTGACTCGCAGCTCGTTGTCAGACAGGTCAACAAGGATTATCAAAGCCCATTGATGGAAGCTTACGTAGATGAGGTGAGGAAGCTGGAGGAACGCTTTGACGGAATCCAAGCGGAGCACGTCCCCCGAGCGGAGAATGACATCGCCGATTACCTGTCAAAGTGCGCCGCATTCAAGCTACCTGTGGAACCAGGTACCTTTTTGCTCCGGTTAACTCAACCATCCACTGAACCATCAGCGGGGCAGAACAAGCGGAGGAAGTCAGGTCCCGGCAAGTACTTTCCTACCGAGCCCCCTGGGGCTGCCAACAAGGGTGCTGCCGCGGACGCTGAGCCTGCCCAAGAGCAACTGGCTCTGGCAGGGCGTCAAGCCCTGGCCGTAGAGACAGCCGCTCCTATGGCGGAAGAAATGCCTTTGGTCCTTGCCGTCGAGCCCCAGGCTCCGGCATGGGCGCAGCATACCGTCCAATTCCTCCAAATAGGGGAGCTTCCTGAGGAGCAGGAAGAAGCGGAAAAAGTAGCCCGTCGGTCCGCCCTGTACCAGTTCATCGATGACGTCCTGTACAGGAGAAGGCCAAACAGTGTGAAATTGAAGTGCATCCCCCGGGAGGAAGGACTGGAGCTGTTGGCGGAGATACATGGAGGCATATGTGGCTCCCACATAGGGTCGAGGGCCCTTGCCGGGAAGGTGTTTCGGGAAGGTTTCTTCTGGCCAACCGCCCTCCAGGATGCGACGGCACTAGTAACCAAGTGTGAAGCGTGTCACTTCCATTCAAAGAAGCTTCATCAACCAGCTCAAGCCCTTCAAACAATCCCTCTCTCCTGGCCATTCTCGGTCTAGGGGCTCCATATACTGGGCCCTTTCCCCCGCGCTGTCGGGGGCTTTGAGTACTTGTACGTTGCGATCGACAAATTCACAAAGAGGCCGGAGGTGGAAGCAGTGAGAAAGGTGACTGCTCAATCAGCTGTCAAGTTTTTCAAGGGACTGGTCTGCCGTTTTGGTGTGCCAAACAGAGTCATCACCAACAACGGCACGCATTTCATGAGCCACACCTTCATGCAAGACATTCAAGACCTCGGCAGCAAGGTCTGTTTTGCTCCCGTGGCACACCCACGGAGCAATGGCCAAGCGGAGAGGGCAAATGCTCAAGTGTTGTGAGGCCTAAGGACAAAGACTTTTGACAAGCTGCGCAAGAGCGGAAGGTGCTGAATTGATGAATTGTCGGTGATTCTTTGGTCGATTAGGACGACGCCAAATCGAGCCACCAGCCAGACACCTTTTGCCCTGGTATACGGGGCAGAAGCAGTTCTCCCCACGGAACTCATATACGGGTCACCTCGAGTGCTCGCTTATGATGAGCTTGAGCAAGAGCAGTTGCACCAAGATGACGCAACGCTCCTTGAGGAAGATCGTCTTCGGGCGGCTGTGAGAGCAGCGCGCTACCAGCAAGCCTTGCACCGCTACCATAGCCACAAGGTTCATGCCCGAAGCTTTGAGGAAGGCGACCTTGTTCTTCGGCGCGTTCAGTCGGCCAAGAATTCCAACAAGTTGACGCCAAAGTGGGAAGGCCCTTATCGGGTAATATGAGTCACCAGGCCCGGCGCAGTCCGCCTGGAGACCGAAGATGCTGTCCCAGTGAGCAACTCCTGTAACATCGAGCATCTTCGCAAGTTTTACCCGTAAGGCGCGGCTTGCCGGGCCTTCCGGCAAGCCACCTTTTGTACAAGCTTTGCCAACAAGGCATGTAACCCGTTGTACAAAGCCAGGCGCAGACCCTGAGCATAAATAAATGAAGCGCTGGCGCCCTAAGTAATAGCATGCATGCTAGGTCGAGTCTCTTCCTTGGTTAGGGTTGATAGTGCTTAGCGGCGACTAACCCCTAGCCTAGAGGTCGAGTCTGCGTCTATCTGTTTCTTTTCTGTCCTCATTTGGTTCGCAGGGCACATGAGTACTTCTGCTGAGCTACTTGGAAGAAGGGAAACGGACCGGCATCCCGACCTCGGCAAAGAGTTGCCGGGGGCTGCAAGCACAAGGATCCAACTGCGGCAAGACAAGGTTTCCGGGGGCTGCAGATCCAGATAAGTCTTTCATCCTCTATCATGCATTTCGGAATGGAACTGGGATATGTGAAACCTCGTTTTATTTCTAGGCCACCGTGCTCCTCTTTTCTATACCCAAGGATTATCTCCTGGGCCCGGATTTGGTTCTAGCCGCGGTGGAAAGGAAGTAGAACAAGGAGCCTAGGCCCGCTTCATCCCTGCCTCCGCCAAGGGCGTGAGAATGGTCGAGCGAAGTAGGGGGATGGCAAGGCCTGTTGCCGGGTGAAAACGTTTATCTTAAATTATAACAAGGATTCATTCCTTGTCGCGGGGTCTGCCCACGAACGAAAAACCCGGCAAACATCCCTTTTTCATTAAAAGCATCCCACACAGGTACAATCCGTACAGAATGAAAAACATGAACAAAGGGGATTACAAGCTTTAAATTTAACAAGGCCCGAAGGCTTACAGATTAAAAAAGAGATAAGGTGCCCGTGATCCCTTTTTTGTCCCTCTCCTCGGGAGGCAGGTCAAGGAAGCGAGAGGACAAAAGGGGCTCCTAGGCGAGCTACGAGCAGCAGAGAACACCTCGGTGGCCGCCCACGGGTAGGCCGGTGATGACGGTGCCGGGAAAGGAGTTGGAAGACGAGGCGGCTGGACCGGCAGTACGTGACGAAGGCGTCGGTGCCCGCGTACTCAGAGTTGACGGCCTTGCCGCCCGCCCTCTTCCTCTTCCGCAGCCTCCCGACGCCAGCCGCCCAAGGAGACGGCCCCGAGAAGTTCAAGCAGCTGGCCCCCTGCCGGAGGAGCGGCCAGGTGCAGATGCTGCTACTGCCGCACCCGCCCAGGCGCGGGGCGTCTGACGCCTAGTCGGACTCATCCCCGTCATCTGCCCCGCTGTCCTCCTCATCACTTTTGCTCGAGTAAGAGCTTCCATCGTCGAAATCTCCATCGGAGGAGCTCTCCACGCAGCACTTCAGGCGAGTCCCGAAGTCTCCGAAGACCTTGACGGAGAGCATGCCGTCCTCCATCAATTTGAAGTAGAGGACGAGCCCCGCCGTCAGGCTGTGGATGCGAGCGAACGTCTTCCACCCACGATGGAGGTACATGACCCGAGGAGCCGGGAAGTCGACGTCGACCCGCGTGCCCCCATTCCCACAACCCCTCATGTGCAATCTAAGGGATTGGGGCCGGTCACGCTCCATCTCCCGAGCGAACGGGGCGGGAAGATGGAGAGGACGACGCGGAGCCCGGCGCAGCCTAATGAAGAACTTGCGGGGCTGGTCTCCAACATGGCCTTCCATCGGGAAAGGCACCATTAGCGGGGGCGAAGCCGGCGCACCACCCCATCCTCCTCTTCCCCGAGCACTACGACCTCTGCCCCGGCCTCGCCCACGGCCTCGCCCCTCCCCCTTCCCCTCGCGGCCGGTTCCACCACCGCGGGCTCAGGAGGAGGAGGGACGCGCTGTCGGGCGGCGACCCTCGCTGCCACCGTCGAGGGACCCGGATTCCCTTTCTCCATGGCGAGTGAAAGGAAGAAGCAGAAGCAAGAGGAGATAGATGACAGAAGAGTGCGGGACGCCATCCCCCCTCCCCCTCTTTATAAAGGGGCGGGGTCGGGGCTCGGCCGCCCCAGTCGGCCAATCCAGCCACCGGAGGCGCAGGGAATCAGGACCGACCCGCTGCCCCAACCAGCGATGGCCCGGTTTCCCGCCTCCACCGCTTGCCACCCCAGGCGCATGAAGGACGCGTGGCAGACGTGACGAATTGAGGGGATGGGTGAAGCGACCTCTCCCCACCCCGTGATCGTGGGGAGTGGACGCCTTGAACACCGCGGCCCGACCCCGTTCAGTAAATTAGCAGCGCCTCCATGCCTCCCTCTTTTTGCGGGGAAGGCGTGAGCCGCCTCTTTACTGCGATATGACGCATGCGTGTGGAAACTGTGGGGACCCCGACACATAAGTCGTGGTCACCGAATGCACGTGCACAGTGATCCCAGAGATCAATGCTCACTGAACACACAGAAGCTAAAAAACAAGAGTCTTACATCCATACATACCGTCTTACACAAATTATGACCATTATGGTCAAGTCTTACATAGATAAAGCCACAAGGGCTGAGTACCAAATAAACTTAAGCAGCAGAAATCTTCATCGATAAGTAGAACCCATGCCATCTGCCTTAACCCTACAGGCATTCTCACTGGGAAACGTCCTAGTTCGCATGTTCGTCTCCAAGGAACTCTTCTTCGAACTCCTGTTCTTCCATGCCTGGCCAATTAAATAACCAGTGGCAAGCCAATGAGTACTTTGAATGTACTCGCAATCAGCCCATGTTTCGGTTCAAGATACAACAATGGATGATATGGGTAAATTTTGCAGAAAGCTAGTTTTGTTGTGTTATGACATGTTCAACAATTGGTAAAACATGCATCATACAAATTCAAGTAACCATAGGGACTGGTTACAGATATCAACATAAATGGAGTGGGCATCATCCCAACTCAATCATGTCAAGTCCTTTGAGTTGACCCAAGTAGTTCTTCCCACTTATCCAAACACCCCCACTGGTTTGTAAACATGTGGACGTAGCCCAAGAGCGGTTACCCAATTGTCCTTGACCGTGGACACGGCTATTCGAATAGTTTTACACTCTGCAGAAGTTGCACACTTTACCCACAAGATCCGGGGAACTTCCGTGTCATCCACGACCCGCGGTACCTCAAGTACCCGGGGTAAGCACCCGATCACTATCTTTCCCTAGACGACACTAACATAGAGTCCACTCGATTGGTTGTAACCCCCGTGCCCAACATTTCACATCTTAAAATTGTGGAGCCTCACTCCCATATTCATCAAATACCACCAGCACGGGGTACCAACGGTGTGTCCGGTGCCCTGTGAAAACAGTCATGGCCGCCCTACCTGGCACGACCCCGTCCCGAGAGAGCACAACAAAAACTCTCCCGTCACTAGTAATGCGGGCTCCAAGCTAGTATCAGCCTAGGTAATCAATAATGCCCTTTCCCATATAAGGGTAGAGTGGTTGCGCATGTAAGGTTGGATTAACGGTCGCAACTTAAACCAATCCGTTTTGAAAACAACACACACACATGCCTCGGTACACCACTTCGTCATCAAGTGGTTACCCAACTCATCATCTCATTCGGGCATAAGTGGCACCCGACAGGGTTTTGAAAAGTCTTTTGAAAATACTTTGTCTCCCTCACCATGCATATTCCCGTCCCTTTTTGCGTAGCAACTACTTTAGCATCCTATCTACTCCCACCGGCATAACCCTCATAAGGAGGTAGGGTCATGCACAATGCAAGTATCAACGAGGAAGTAACGGAGGCAACCCATCAAGTGGTTACCACCTCATCATGATTCCGTTGCAACAACAATATGGTGCTATATGACATGCATAAAAAAGGTTTCATAGACATGGTCAAAGGGATGCTTGCCTGGCTCAGCAAAGTCTTCTGGGTCTTCAAAGTCTTCTGGTCCAACTCCTTCGTCAGCAACGCTATCTATCGTCGCAAGATAATAATGAGAAAAATAAGGCAATAATAAAACAGAAAAACCAAAGTGCTCAGAAAAATGTCACCTCATTTTTGTTAAATACTAGGGTTAAAACTAAGGAGGGGAAAATTCTTAGTTTTGGATTAGGAGCTACAGGGACAGAGCAATGGATTTTTAAACAAGGATTTAATTGCTCAAATTTGAATTTGATTTGAGCAGAAAAGTTGGTTGGGCATGTATGAAAACTACACCATTAAATAGGTGGGATTTTTACATCATTTTTGGAACTGGAATTATTGTATTTGGATTAATATTTAATCCTGTGGAATTTTTGGAAAACGAAAAGAAAAAGAAAAAGAGAAAGGGTAGTCTAAACCTTGAAAGTCTAAACTACGGGTACATCACACTCATACCTAAAATCAGAGCACCAGAAACTGTCAACGACTTCCGGCCCATCACATTGCTTAACTGCTGTCTCAAACTTATCAGCAAGATTCTAGCCAACCGTCTTCAAAGGGTGATCTTAAAAATTGTACGCAATAATCAGTATGGGTTTTTGAAGGGGAGATCCATCCATGACTGCCTTGCATGGGCCTTTGAATACATACATCAATGCCAAGCTTCTAAACGTGAAATTATCCTTCTCAAACTAGACTTTGCCAAGGCATTCGATACTGTGGAACATGATGCCATCATCCAAATTATGAGAAGCATGGGGTTCAATGATAAATGGTTGTCCTGGATCACGAGCCTTTCCTCTTCGGGTAAATCCTCTGTCTTGCTTAACGGAGTCCCTGGTAAGCAATTTTGGTGTAAGTGCGGGGTGCGACAAGGGGACCCTCTTTCTCCCCTCATTTTTGTCCTTGCCGCGGACTTGCTTCAGGCAGCTATCAATGAGGCCTTGGAGGAAAATCGCCTGCAACTACCTATCCCTGCCTCCAGCACGGCCAAATTTCCTGTGAACTAATACGCCGACGATACAATAATCATCATGCCGGCGTGCGCAACACAAGCGGCGACCATGAAAACAATCCTTACCGACTATGCTGCCTCTATGGTGAAGGAAATATGCCCTAGAGGCAATAATAAAGTATTATTTATTTCCTTATATCATGATAAATGTTTATTATTCATGCTAGAATTGTATTAACCGGGAACATAATACATGTGTGAATACATAGACAAACAGAGTGTCACTAGTATGCCTCTACTGGACTAGCTCGTTAATCAAAGATGGTTATGTTTCCTAGCCATAGACATGAGTTGTCATTTGATTAACGGGATCACCTCATTAGGAGAATGACGTGATTGACTTGACCCATTCCGTTAGCTTAGCACTCGATCGTTTAGTATGTTGCTATTGCTTTCTTCATGACTTATACATGTTCCTATGACTATGAGATTATGCAACTCCCGTTTACCGGAGGAACACTTTGTGTGCTACCAAACGTCACAATGTAACTGGGTGATTATAAAGGTGCTCTACAGGTGTCTCCAAAGGTACTTGTTGGGTTGGCGTATTTCGAGATTAGGATTTGTCACTCCGATTGTCGGAGAGGTATCTCTGGGCCCACTCGGTAATGCACATCACTATAAGCCTTGCAAGCATTGTAACTAATGAGTTAGTTGCGGGATGATGTATTACGGAACGAGTAAAGAGACTTGCCGGTAACGAGATTGAACTAGGTATCGAGATACCGACGATCGAATCTCGGGCAAGTAACATACCGATGACAAAGGGAACAACATATGTTGTTATGCGGTCTAACCGATAAAGATCTTCGTAGAATATGTGGGAACCAATATGAGCATCTAGGTTCCGCTATTGGTTATTGACCGGAGAGGTGTCTCGGTTATGTCTACATAGTTCTCGAACCCGTAGGGTCCGCACGCTTAACATTATGATGACAGTTATATTATGAGTTTATATGTTTTGATGTACCAAAGGTTGTTCGGAGTCCCGTATGTGATCAAGGACATGACGAGGAGTCTCGAAATGGTCGAGACATAAAGATTGATATATTGGAAGCCTATGTTTGGACATCGGAAGTGTTCCAGGTGAAATCGGGATTTTTTCCGGAGTACCGGGAGGTTACCGGAACCCCCTGGTAACTTAATGGGCCTTAGTGGGCCTAGGTGGAAGAGAGGAGAGGAGGCCAGGGCAGGGCTGCGCCCCCCTTCCCCCCCCAGTCCGAATAGGACAAGGAGAGGGGGGGCGCCCCCCCTTCCTTCCTCCCCTCCACCTCTTCCCCTCTTTCACTCCTAGTCCAACATGGAAAGGGGGGAGTCCTACTCCCGGTAGGAGTAGGAATCCTCCTGGCGCGCCACACCTCCTTGGCCGGCGGCCTCCCCCTTGCACCTTTATATACGGGGGCAGGGGGCACCTCTAGACACACAATTGATCTATGATCTTTTAGCCGTGTGCGGTGCCCCCTCCACCATATTACACCTCGATAATATCGTTGTGGAGCTTAGGCGAAGCCCTGCATCGGTAGAACATCATCAACGTCACCACGCTGTCGTGCTGACGAAACTCTCCCTCAACACTCGGCTGGATCGGAGTTCGAGGGACGCCATCGAGCTGAACGTGTGCTGAACTCGGAGGTGTCGTGCGTTCGGTACTTGATCGGTCGGATCGTGAAGACGTACGACTACATCAACCGCGTTGTGTTAACACTTCCGCTTTCGGTCTACGAGGGTACGTGGACAACACTCTCCCCTCTCGTTGCTATGCATCACCATGATCTTGCGTGTGTGTAGGAATTTTTTTGAAATTACTACGTTCCCCAACAGTGGTATCAGAGCCTGGTTTTATGCGTTGATGCTATGCACGAGTAGAACACAAGTGAGTTGTGGGCGATATAAGTCATACTGCTTACCAGCATGTCATACTTTGGTTCGGCGGTATCGTGAGATGAAGTGGCCCGGACCGACATTACGCGTACGCTTACGCGAGACTGGTTTCACCGTTGCGAGCACTCGTTGCTTAAAGGTGACTGGCGGGTGTCTGTCTCTCTCACTTTAGTTGAACCGAGTGTGGCTACGCCCGGTCCTTGCGAAGGTTAAAACAGCACCAACTTGACAAACTATCGTTGTGGTTTTGATGCGTAAGTAAGAACGGTTCTTGCTAAGCCCGTAGCAGCCACGTAAAACTTGCAACAACAAAGTAGAGGACGTCTAACTTGTTTTTGCAGGGCATGTTGTGATGTGATATGGTCAAGACATGATGCTATATTTTATTGTATGAGATGATCATGTTTTGTAACCGAGTTATCGGCAACTGGCAGGAGCCATATGGTTGTCGCTTTATTGTATGCAATGCAATCGCCATGTAATTGTTTTACTTTATCACTAAGCGGTAGCGATAGTCGTAAAAGCAATAAGTTGGCGAGACGACAACGATACTACGATGGAGATCAAGGTGTCGCGCCGGTGACCATGGTGATCATGATGGTGCTTCGGAGATGGAGATCAGAAGCACAAGATGATGGCCATATCATATCACTTATATTGATTGCATGTGATGTTAATCTTTTATGCATCTTATCTTGCTTTGATTGACGGTAGCATTATAAGATGATCTCTCACTAAAATTTCAAGATAAAAGTGTTCTCCCTGAGTATGCACCGTTGCAAAAGTTCTTCGTGCTGAGACACCACGTGATGATCGGGTGTGATAGGCTCTACGTTCAAATACAACGGGTGCAAAACAGTTGCACACGCGGAATACTCAGGTTAAACTTGACGAGCCTAGCATATGCAGATATGGCCTCGGAACACGGAGACCGAAAGGTCGAGCGTGAATCATATAGTAGATATGATCAACATAGTGATGTTCACCATTGAAACTACTCCATCTCACGTGATGATCGTACATGGTTTAGTTGATTTGGATCACGTAATCACTTAGAGGATTAGAGGGATGTCTATCTAAGTGGGAGTTCTTAAGTAATATGATTAATTTAACTTAAATTTATCATGAACTTAGTACCTGATAGTATCTTGCTTGTCTATGTTAATTGTAGATAAATGGCCCGTGTTGTTGTTCCGTTGAATTTTAATGCGTTCCTTGAGAAAGCAAAGTTGAAAGATGATGGTAGCAATTACACGGACCGGGTCCGTAACTTGAGGATTATCCTCATTGCTGCACAGAAGAATTACGTCCTGGAAGCACCGCTAGGTGCCAGGCCTCCTGCAAGAGCAACACCAGAAGTTATGAACGTCTGGCAGAGCAAAGCTGATGACTACTCGATAGTTCAGTGTGCCATGCTTTACGGCTTATAACCGGGTCTTCAACGACGTTTTGAATGTCATGGAGCATATGAGATGTTCCAGGAGTTGAAGTTAATATTTCAAGCAAATGCCCCGATTGAGAGATATGAAGTCTCCAATAAGTTCTACAGCTGCAAGATGGAAGAGGATAGTTCTGTCAATGAGCATACACTCAAAATGTCTGGGTATAATAATCACTTGATTCAACTGGGAGTTAATCTTCCAGATGATAGCGTCATTGACAGAATTCTTCAATCACTGCCACCAAGCTACAAGAGCTTCGTGATGAACTGTAACATGCAAGGGATGAATAAGACGATTTCCGAGCTCTTCGCAATGCTAAAGGCAGCGGAGGTAGAAATCAAAAAGGAGCATCAAGTGTTGATGGTCAGTAAGACCACTAGTTTCAAGAAAAAAGGGCAAAGGGAAGAAGAAGGGGAACTTCAAGAAGAACAGCAAGCAAGTTGCTGTTCAGGAGAAGAAACCCAAGTCTGGACCTAAGCCTGAAACTGAGTGCTTCTACTGCAAGCAGACTGGTCACTGGAAGCGGAACTGCCCCAAGTATTTGGCGGATAAGAAGGATGGCAAGGTTAACAAAGGTATATGTGATATACATGTTATTGATGTGTACCTTACTAATGCTCGCAGTAGCACCTGTATTTGATACTGGTTCTGTTGCTAATATTTGCAACTCGAAACAGGGGCTACGGATTAAGCGAAGATTGGCTAAGGACGAGGTGACGATGCGCGTGGGAAATGGTTCCAAAGTCGATGTGATTGCGGTCGGCACGCTACCTCTACATCTACCTTCGGGATTAGTTTTAGACCTAAATAATTGTTATTTGGTGCCAGCGTTGAGCATGAACATTATATCTGGATCTTGTTTAATGCGAGATGGTTATTCATTAAAATCAGAGAATAATGGTTGTTCTATTTATATGAATAATATCTTTTATGGTCATGCACCCTTGAAGAGTGGTCTATTTTTAATGAATCTCGATAGAAGTGACACACATATTCATAATGTCGAAGCCAAAAGATGCAGAGTTGATAATGACAGTGCAACTTTTTTGTGGCACTGTCGTTTAGGTCATATCGGTGTAAAGCGCATGAAGAAACTCCATACTGATGGACTTTTGGAATCACTTGATTATGAATCACTTGGTACTTGCGAACCGTGCCTCATGGGCAAGATGACTAAAACACCGTTCTCCGGAACTATGGAGAGAGCAACAGATTTATTGAAAATCATACATACAGATGTATGTGGTCCGGTGAATACTGAGGCTCGTGGCGGATATCGTTATTTTCTCACCTTCACAGATGATTTGAGCAGATATGGGTATATCTACTTAATGACACATAAGTCTGAAACATTTGAAAAGTTCAAAGAATTTCAGAGTGAAGTTGAAAATCATCGTAACAAGAAAATAAAGTTTCTACGATCTGATCGTGGAGGAGAATATTTGAGTTACGAGTTTGGCCTACATTTGAAATA
The DNA here is from genome assembly GCF_018294505.1 of Triticum aestivum. Lineage (NCBI taxonomy): Eukaryota > Viridiplantae > Streptophyta > Magnoliopsida > Poales > Poaceae > Triticum > Triticum aestivum. Next base: position 127,717,157 of record NC_057808.1, read on the forward strand.
ATGCGGAATAGTTTCGCAACTCACGCCACCCGGAACACCACAGCGTAATGGTGTGTCCGAACGTCGTAATCGTACTTTACTAGATATGGTGCGATCTATGATGTCTCTTACTGATTTACCGCTATCATTTTGGGGTTATGCTTTAGAGACGGCTGCATTCACTCTAAATAGGGCACCATCAAAATCCGTTGAAACGACACCTTATGAACTATGGTTTGGCAAGAAACCAAAGTTGTCGTATCTTAAAGTTTGGGGTTGCGATGCTTATGTGAAGAAACTTCAACCTGATAAGCTCGAACCTAAATCGGAGAAATGTGTCTTCATAGGATACCCAAAGGAGACTGTTGGGTACACCTTCTATCACAGATCCGAAGGCAAGACATTCGTTGCTAAGAATGGATCCTTTCTAGAGAAGGAGTTTCTCTCGAAAGAAGTGAGTGGGAGGAAAGTAGAACTTGATGAGGTAACTGTACCTGCTCCCTTATTGGAAAGTAGATCATCACAGAAACCAGTTTCTGCGACATCTACACCAATTAGTGAGGAAGTTAATGATAATGATCATGAAACTTCAGATCAAGTTATTACTGAACCTCGTAGGTCAACCAGATTAAGATCCGCACCAGAGTGGTACGGTAATCCTATTCTGGAGGTTATGTTACTAGACCATGACGAACCTACGAACTATGAAGAAGCGATGGTGAGCCCAGATTCCGCAAAATAGCTTGAGGCCATGAAATCCGAGATGGGATCCATGTATGAGAACAAAGTATGGACTTTGGTTGACTTGCCCGATGGTCGGCAAGCCATTGAAAATAAATGGATCTTCAAGAAGAAGACTGACGCTGACGGTAATGTTACTGTCTATAAAGCTCAACTTGTTGCGGAAGGTTTTCGACAAGTTCAAGGGATTGACTACGATGAGACCTTCTCACCCGTAGCGATGCTTAAGTCTGTCCGAATCATGTTAGCAATTGCCGCATTTTATGATTATGAAATTTGGCAAATGGATGTCAAAACTGCATTCCTGAATGGATTTCTGGAAGAAGAGTTGTATATGATGCAACCGGAAGGTTTTGTCGATCCAAAGGGAGCTAACAAAGTGTGCAAGCTCCAGCGATCCATTTATGGACTGGTGCAAGCCTCTCGGAGTTGGAATAAATGCTTTGATAGTGTGATCAAAGCATTTGGTTTTATACAGACTTTTGGAGAAGCCTGTATTTACAAGAAAGTGAGTGGGAGCTCAGTAGCATTTCTGATATTATATGTGGATGACATATTGCTGATTGGAAATGATATAGAATTTCTGGATAGCATAAAGGGATACTTGAATAAGAGTTTTTCAATGAAAGACCTCGGTGAAGCTGCATATATATTAGGCATTAAGATCTATAGAGATAGATCAAGACGCTTAATTGGACTTTCACAAAGCACATACCTTGACAAAGTTTTGAAGAAGTTCAAAATGGATCAAGCAAAGAAAGGGTTCTTGCCTGTACTACAAGGTGTGATATTGAGTAAGACTCAATGCCCGACCACTACAGAAGATAGAGAGAAGATGAAAGATGTTCCCTATGCTTCAGCCATAGGCTCTATCATGTATGCAATGCTGTGTACCAGACCTGATGTGTGCCTTGCTATAAGTTTAGCAGGGAGGTACCAAAGTAATCCAGGAGTGGATCACTGGACAGCGGTCAAGAACATCCTGAAATAGCTGAAAAGGACTAAGGATATGTTTCTCGTTTATGGAGGTGACAAAGAGCTCATCGTAAGTGGTTACGTTGATGCAAGCTTTGACACTGATCCAGACGATTCTAAATCGCAAACCGGATACGTATTTACATTGAACGGTGGAGCTGTCAGTTGGTGCAGTTCTAAGCAAAGTGTCGTGGCGGGATCTACGTGTGAAGCGGAGTACATAGCTGCTTCGGAAGCAGCAAATGAAGGAGTCTGGATGAAGGAGTTCATATCCGATCTAGGTGTCATACCTAGTGCATCAGGACCAATGAAAATCTTTTGTGACAATACTGGTGCAATTGCCTTAGCAAAGGAATCCAGATTTCACAACAGAACCAAGCACATCAAAAGACGCTTCAATTCCATCCGGGATTTAGTCCAGGTGGGAGAAATAGAAATTTGCAAGATACATACGGATCTGAATGTTGCAGACCCGTTGACTAAGCCTCTTCCACGAGCAAAACATGATCAGCACCAAGACTCCATGGGTGTAAGAATCATTACTGTGTAATCTAGATTATTGACTCTAGTGCAAGTGGGAGACTGAAGGAAATATGCCCTAGAGGCAATAATAAAGTATTATTTATTTCCTTATATCATGATAAATGTTTATTATTCATGCTAGAATTGTATTAATCGGAAACATAATACATGTGTGAATACATAGACAAACAGAGTGTCACTAGTATGCCTCTACTGGACTAGCTCGTTAATGAAAGATGGTTATGTTTCCTAGCCATAGACATGAGTTGTCATTTGATTAACGGGATCACCTCATTAGGAGAATGATGTGATTGACTGGACCCATTCCGTTAGCTTAGCACTCGATCATTTAGTATGTTGCTATTGCTTTCTTCATGACTTATACATGTTCCTATGACTATGAGATTATGCAACTCCCATTTACCGGAGGAACACTTTGTGTGCTACCAAACGTCACAACGTAACTGGGTGATTATAAAGGTGCTCTACAGGTGTCTCCAAAGGTACTTGTTGGGTTGGCGTATTTCGAGATTAGGATTTGTCACTCCGATTGTCGGAGAGGTATCTCTGGGCCCACTCGGTAATGCACGTCACTATAAGCCTTGCAAGCATTGTAACTAATGATTTAGTTGCGGGATGATGTATTACGGAACGAGTAAAGAGACTTGCCGGTAACGAGATTGAACTAGGTATCGAGATACCGACGATCGAATCTCGGGCAAGCAACATACCGATGACAAAGGGAACAACGTATGTTGTTATGCGGTCTGACCGATAAAGATCTTCGTAGAATATGTGGGAACCAATATGAGCATCCAGGTTCCGCTATTGGTTATTGACCGGAGAGGTGTCTCGGTCATGTCTACATAGTTCTCGAACCCGTAGGGTCCGCACGCTTAACGTTACGATGACAGTTATATTATGAGTTTATATGTTTTGATGTACCGAAGGTTGTTTGGAGTCCCGGATGTGATCACGGACATGATGAGGAGTCTCGAAATGGTCGAGACATAAAGATTGATATATTGGAAGCCTATGTTTGGACATCGGAAGTGTTCCGGATGAAATCGGGATTTTTTTCGGAGTACCGGGAGGTTACCGGAACCCCCCAGTAACTTAATGGGCCTTAGTGGGCCTAGGTGGAAGAGAGGAGAGGAGGCCAGGGCAGGGCCGCGCCCCCTTCCCCCCAGTCCAAATAGGACAAGGAGAGGGGGCGGCGCCCCCCTTCCTTCCTCCCCGCCACCTCTTCCCCTCTTCCACTCCTAGTCCAACATGGAAAGGGGAGGAGTCCTACTCCCGGTAGGAGTAGGACTCCTCCTGGCGCGCCACACCTCCTTGGCCGGAGGCCTCCCCCTTGCACCTTTATATACGGGTGCAGGGGGGCACCTCTAGACACACAATTGATCTACGATCTTTTAGCCGTGTGCGGTGCCCCCCTCCACCATATTACACCTCGATAACATCATTGCGGAGCTTAGGCGAAGCCCTGCGTCGGTAGAACATCATCAACGTCACCACGCCGTCGTGCTAACGAAACTCTCCCTCAACACTCGGCTGGATCGGAGTTCGAGGGACGTCATCGAGCTGAACGTGTGCTGAACTCGGAGGTGTCGTGCGTTCGGTACTTGATCGGTCGGATCGTGAAGACGTACGACTACATCAACCGCGTTGTGTTAACGCTTCCGCTTTCGGTCTACGAGGGTACGTGGACAACACTCTCCCCTCTCGTTGCTATGCATCACCATGATCTTGCGTGTGCGTAGGAATTTTTTTGAAATTACTACGTTCCCCAACGTGTGGGTCTACATATCAATTTTCATAAATCAACGTTGATTCCCATCAACACTCCAGATGACAAATGCCAGGAACTAGCAGCTTTCTTTGGGTGCATCACGGCCAGCATGCCATTCACGTACCTTGGCCTCCCCCTTGGAACCACTAAACCTTCGGTGCTGGATATGACTCCCTGGGTATGCAAAGCCGAAGGCAGGATTACTGCGGCTATGTCTCTCATGTCGTACGCTGGGAAACTGGCGCTTATGAATTCTCTAGTCACTTCCCTGGCTATTTATCCCATGGGAGTGCTGCGTCTGCCACCTAAAATCATTGAACAGCTTGATAAAATCAGAAGACATGGACTTTGGAAGAAGAAGACCGAGACGGGTGACAAATCTAATTCTCTGGCAGCTTGGGACATGGTGTGCCGTCCAAAAAAGAATGGAGGTCTCGGAGTGCTCAATCTTGAAGTCCAAAATGATGCGATGTTGCTCAAGATGCTCCACAAGTTCTACAACCAAAACATCACGCCTTGGGTGAAGCTCATCTGGGACACATACTACTCGGATGCAATCCCGCACGCAACGGCCCCATGCGGCTCCTTCTGGTGGCGAGAGCTTGTGAAACTCATGCCAACTTACCGTGGGGTAACGAAAGTCTTGATCAATGATGGTAGGTCAACCCTGTTCTGGAAAGATGATTGGAACCAACGTGTCCTCGAGGAAACTTTTCCTGGAGCGTTTTCCTACACCACCACAGAAGATGCCTCGGTCTAAAAAATGCTCTCGATCTCAAACTTACGGGAGGCGTTTCACCTACCCCTCTCTGTTCAAGCTCATGAAGAACTCCGAGCCCTCCAACAAGATGTCAGCTCCGTAACCCTCTCTGAGGGCAAGGATGTTTGGATTTGCACGTGGGGAGCACAGTTCTTTAAAACCACAGACTATTATAAGTTCTTCTTCCGCGAGGTAAATGCACACGCAGCCTTTGGATGGCTATGGCAAGCCAAAAGTACTCCTAAGATCAAGGTTTTTGGGCGGTTCCTCCTGGTTGATCGCCTTAACACTCGTAACATGCTGAAGCGTAGGCATTATAACATCGGGACTAACCTGGACTGCTTACTATGTGGGGAACATATTGAGGAAACTGTTGAGCACCTTTTCTTCCATTGCACGTTCAGTAAACGATGCTGGTGCAACCTCAACACAACCTGGCCGACTGTTGGAAACCGCTTAGATATGATGACCCACTTGAGAGCCAGATATCATCAAAAGATACTCATGGACGTTTTCCTTGTGGCCGCCTGGAGTCTCTGGAAAGAAAGGAACAATAACTTCTTCCGGCAAATGACACCCTCCTTCTCTTCTTGGAGGGCCAGATTTATAGCTGATTTCTCCAACATTGCTCACAGACTGCCTGCCCATAAGAAACATCTGATTGCTGACTTCCTAGACTCCATAGCATAGTCTCCCTTTGAGTCACGTTTTGTAAATTTTTATGTTCTTGTATAGTCCCCCCGCTCCTCCCCCCATGTAACATCTAAACTTGTTTCCTTTGATTAATATAATTTTGCAGTAGGAGCTTTTCCTACTGTCTAACCTTCAAAAAAAGAAAAAGAGAAAGGGCACTGTGCCCGTTGGGCCAGAACGGCTGCAGTGCAGCAGGCCCAGAGGGAAAAAGGCCAAGGCGAGCCGGCGCGCGCGCGCCAGGTTTTCAAACCTGACGGGCGGGGCCCAGGCGTCAGCGAGAGAGAGATGATGAAGGGGAGAGGCCGACAGGCAGGGCCCGCCTGTCATCACTAACCCCGAGTCCAGACGGCCGGCGAGCTCACCGGCGACGATGCAGGGCACGGCGAGGTCGGGCGAGGGCACGGCTAGGCTCAGCGTTGTGGCGCCGTTCGGGTGGAGGTGGAGTTGGTCACCGGAGCAGCCTCGTTCGCCGGCGACGAGGTCACGCGGCGGAGGTGCTTCGGGCGTCGGTGGTTCCGTCCGTTCCCGGCTGCACAAGAGTGGGGGAAAGAGAGGGGAAGGGTCAGTGGTGCCGCGCGGTTCCAGATCGAGAGAGAACGGGGCGGAGGAGGCCTGTACCGCGCGAACGCCGACGAGCCGAGGCGGCGGAGCTCGATCTCGAGCTCGAGCGGCTCTGGAGACAAATGGGTGGTGCGGGAGGTGGATTAGGAGTGTGGGGGAGCGACAGGGAGTGAGAGAGAGGCTCGGGGTCGCCTCATATAGGCTGGCCGAGGTCCACCATAGGCGCGGCCTACGGGTGCCCGCGGGATTGGCTCGGGTGGCCGTTAGAGAGGGAATGGAGGGCTTGGGGTGTTCGTGGGAGTGGTCTAGGGTGCCAGGGAGAGAGAGGAGGAGTGGGACGAGCTGCGGGCAGCCACAGGGGTGGCGCGAGCATTGGCCGAGCGGGGCAGCGTTCTGGCGCGAGCTGCGGGAGAGAGAGAGGAGGGCGCGGGAGCAAGTGGGGGTGGCCTGCTGGCGTGGAGCGGACGTCGAGGGGCATCGACGGGCGCACGGGGAGGCTCGAGGTGGCCAGGAGACGCGGCGTCAACGGTCGGGTGCCCTGCCAGACGCTCCAGAGCGCGACTTTGGCCGGCATCTGCGGCTTTCCCGCGTCCGCGCGCGTCCACTTGCGTCTGGCAGCTGAAGGAGGCGTGGGCAAAAGCTGGGGAGAGCCTTGGCTGCTCTGAAAAGCTGAGGGGAGAGGATGAGGCTGAGAGAGAGGGAGGAATCCACTGACCAGAGAAGAAAAATGGGGTCCCCCCTTCATCATTGCTTCCCCGGGCAGCAAGCACACAAGTGCTAGAGGGGACTAGGAGGGGTCATGGTAGAAAGTTGAGCCTACGGAGATTAGTGGAAGAGGCCAAAAATGGGATTTTGGTAAAGTGGCAGAAGGTGTTTGATGCAGGTTTGGGCAGGTAGATGATTTCCATTTTCCATGAGACTCCACAGGGTGAAATGTCACATATAATTAGGGCCTTCCACCAATTTCGAGCTTATTTGGGTAAAGTTGCCAATGCAACTTTTGTAAACCCTAGAAATTAGCAGAAATGAACTTGTGTAGATCTAGTTGAGCAATTCATTTCTCCTTGATGCACCACTTGGTGTAGAGGCCTCATTTGGTCATGTGAACATGATCACAAAAGTTGGGGTCAAGGAGAGAAAGTTGGTAGTACAAAGTTGTTCAAATTTGATTCTGGTCAGAGAGGGTTTTGGGGCATTTTGGTGAACGAAACTGACCTTAATTGAGATGAGGCTTTGCAAGGTGCTCACAATATGCATTTGTGACTTGCTGGATTTTCCTTGGATTTTTATGAAAATATTTCCTGTAGCAATATTTCAAATATTTGAAATGGGCAGAAATGGTTTTGGGAGGTTCTGTCCAATATTTTGAACATGATCATGTGTTGAAACTCTTATATATGCAAAATATATGTCCACTGAGTTCCCCTGATTTTTGTCATATATTTTTGAAACAATAAAATAATTTTTCCCTTTTAAAGACCATTTCTGGCCTTAAGAAAAGGCTTTTAAATAAAATATGAAAATAATTTTTAAAATTATATTTTTGTGGTTTATGGGAATCCTATATCTAATAGGTTTCAAATATACTCTTTGAAATATTTTTCATACCCCAAATCAAGTACTTGTAGTGCAAACCTCAATTCAGGGGTTTTTCGAAAACTAATTTTTGAAAATACTATTTGGCCAAATTATTTTTGTAAGAAAATACTATATTTCACTATACACATGGCATGATCATTGGGCAGAAGTTTGGGGCAAGGAGATGAAGTATAGAAGGTGGAGTAGTTGACTTCAAAGAGCACTTGAAAAACCACACAGAGAAAACCAACTCCAAATAAAAGCCAAATAATGCAAAAGTTTTTGTTGGTCCAAATTTCATGCTTTATTAATGCAAATGACATGTTACAAAATGCAGGGTGTGACAGACCTACCCCCCTTACAAGAATCTCGTCCTCGAGATTCCTAAACTAGGCTTAAAAAGAGATCGGGAAACTCGGATCTAAGGTAGTCTTCACGTTCCCAGGTTGCTTCTGCTTCAGTGTGGTTGCTCCACTAGACCTTGAAGTACTTGACGGTGCGGCTTCGAGTGCATCGTTCAGCCTTGTCCAAAATGCAGATGGGCCTCGGTAGGTCAAATTAGGCTGAAGGTCAATGGCTTGGTGATCGACGTCCTTGTAAAGATCAGGCTTGTCTGGAACTTGGAGACACTTCCGGAGCTGTGACACGTGGAATATATTGTGCACATCGGATAGTTCAGGTGGCAGTTCCAACTGGTAAGCCACTTCTCCTCGCCGTTCAGTGATCTTGAAGGGGCCGATGTATCTTGGTGCGACCTTTCCTTTGACATGGAAGCACTGGGTTCCCTTGAGAGGCGTGACCCGGAGATAGACATGGTCTCCAACTCGGAAGGTCATGTCTCGACGTCGTGGGTCAGCGTAGCTCTTCTGTCTTGACTTGGCAGTCTTCAAACGCTCTCTGACAAGTTGGACTTGCTCTTCTGCTTCACGGAGGCCCAAATACTAGTCCTTCTCCAGTCTCGGACCAATTGAGGTGAGTGCGGCACTTCCGTCCATATAGCACTTCAAACGGTGCCATCTGAAGACTGGATTGGTAGCTATTGTTGTAGGAGAACTCGGCGAAGGGTAAGCAATCTTCCCACTTAGCTCCATATGCTAAGACACAGGCTCGGAGCATGTCTTCGAGTATCTGATTCACTCGTTCTGTCTGTCCTCTGGTCTCGGGGTGGAAAGCAGTGCTGAAGGACAACTTGGTCCCCATGGCCTCTTGGAACTTCTTCCAGAACCTTGAGGTAAATTGGGTTCCTCTATCCGACACAATCTCCTTGGGAACACCATGAAGGCTTACAACTCGGTTGATGTAGAGACTGGCTAACTGGTTCCCCTTGTAGGTCGTGTTGACAGGAATGAAGTGGGCCACCTTGGTCAAATGGTCAACAATAACCCATATGGAGTCATGCCCCTTGCTTGACCTGGGTAATCCGGTGATGAAGTCCATCCCGACTTTGTCCCACTTCCATTCAGCCACCTTGAGAGGTTGTAACAATCCAGCGGGTCACTGATGTTCAGCCTTGACTCTCTGGCATACGTCACACTTAGCGACGAAAACAGCTATCTCTCTCTTCATGCCATGCCACCAGAATCTTTCCTTTAGGTCTTGATACATCTTGGTTCCTCCTGGATGGATGGAATACGGGGTTTCATGAGCTTCTTGCAAGATCAAATTCTTGAGCTCAACCTTGTTGGGTACGCAAATGCGATTCCCGAACCACACAATTCCTTGCTCATCCTCTGAGAATCCGGGGGCCTTTCCTGCCATGATCTTCCTCTTGATGCCTTCAATACTCTCGTGTCCCTTCTGAGCTTCCTTAACATCATCCATCAGGGTAGGCTTGACTTCGAGGTTGGCCAAGAATCCTGGTGCAACCAGTTCCAACCCGAAGCTTTCAAGTTCCTTATACAAGGCGGGTAGCTTTTCCTTAAGCATAGCATTCAAGGAACAAGCCTTTCTGCTTAATGCATCTGCTACCACATTAGCCTTTCCAGGGTGGTATTGAACACTGAGATCATAATCCTTGATCAATTCTAGCCATCTTCTCTGCCTCATGTTCAATTCCTTCTGAGTGAAGATATACTTCGGACTTTTGTGATCCGTGTATATCTCACACCGCTTCCCTAGGAGGTAATGCCGCCATGTCTTCAGGGCATGAACCACAGCTGCTAACTCAAGATCATGAGTAGCATAGTTCTCTTCATGAGGACGTAGCTGTCTGGATAGATATGCTACGACTCTGCCTTCTTGCATAAGAACACCTCCAAGCCCAGCTCTCGACGCATCACAATATATCACAAATTCTTTGTGAATATCAGGTGTGGCCAGAACTGGGGCGGTGGTCAATCTCTTCTTCAGCTCCTGGAAGCTTTCTTCAAACTTCGGCGTCCATTCAAACTTCTTGTCCTTCTTCAAGAGCTGGGTCATGGGTCAGGCAATGCTTGAGAATCCTTCAACGAACTTGCGGTAATATCCCGCGAGTCCGAGGAAGCTTCTGACTTCCTTCACATTGCTCGGGGTTTGCCATTCAGTCACGGCTTGGATCTTGGTGGGATCCACTGACAATCCTTCGGCAGTCAATTTATGACCCAACAATCCAACCTCATGCAGCCAAAATTCGCACTTGCTGAACTTGGCGTACAGTTGGTGCTCTCGAAGCTTGTCTAGGACCATCCTCAAGTGTTGCTCGTGCTCTTCTTCCGTCTTTGAGAAGACAAGAATGTCATCAATAAAGACGACAAAAAACTTGTCCAAATATTCCATGAAGACCTTATTCATGAGATACATGAAGTAAGCTGGGGCATTGGTCAATCCAAAGGACATGACCGTGCACTCATACAGGCCGTATCTGGTTACAAATGTCGTCTTCGGAATATCTTGGGGTCTGATTTTCAGCTGGTAGTACCCTAATCTGAGGTCGATCTTGGAGAACACCTTGGCCCCATTGAGTTGATCAAACAGATCTTCAATCTTGGGAAGTGGATACTTGTTCTTGATTGTAACTTCATTGAGGGAACGATAGTCAATGCATAAGCGGATAGTACCGTCCTTCTTTGCCACAAACAGAACAGGTGATCCCCAAGGGGAGGCACTCGGGCGGATAAATCCCTTCCTCAACTGCTCTTCCAGTTGCTTCTTCAACTCTGCTAACTCTTCCGATCCCATTCTATAAGGCTTCTTATAGATGGGTCCTGCTCCGGGTATGAGCTCGATGATGAACTCAATGTCTCGGTCAGGAGGCATTCCCGGTAGCTCATCAGGAAAGACATCGGGGTATTCGCATACTACCGGCACTTGCTCCAATCCAACTTTAGTCAGATAGTTGACTTGGGTGGCTTGAGCAGAGGAGGGGTTGGAGGCAAATTTAACTTCGACTCCTTGGTCATTGGTCACAGTGATAGTTCGGTTGGCACAATCGAACAAGCCTTGGTGCTTGATGAGCCAATCCATTCCTAAGATCACATCCAAGCCTTGCGATCTTACGATGATAAGGTCTGCTATGAAATCTACCCCATTAATAAGGATCCCGACTCCCTTACAACCTATCTTGGCTATCATCTCAGCTCCGGGGGTTTGTACCACCATAGGGTTATTCAGGGGTGTAGGGGTCATGCCACTTCTTAATGCAAACTCTTGGGTGACAAATGAATGCGTGGCTCCAGAATCAAACAAGACAGTTGCAGGTGCTGAGTTAACAAGGAACGTACCTAGCACGACGTCCGGGTCTTCCTGGGCTTCTTCTGCAGTGACATGATTCACATGACCCTTGCCATTGTTGGGCGGGTTGCGGGGAGCTTGGTTCCTTGGTGGCATCCCGCGGCCTGGTACTGGGTTCTGCGCATTGGGGCGCGGGGCGTCGGGCTTCTTGTTGGGGCAATTCTTGGAGTAGTGTCCTGGCTAACCACATCCAAAGCAAGTGACTTGATTGGGGTTGCTGCTCTTGCCGGCATTGTTATTGGGGTTGTTGTAAGCTGGCCTGGGGTTGGCGTACTGCTGAGGCTGATAGTTGGTGCGGGGTGCAGGGGCTCTTGGCTGCTGATAGGTTGGCTTGACCGGGGCTGGCTGCCACGGGTGAGGCTTCTGGTTGCTGGAGCAGCCCTTGCTGATCATCTTGCGCTTACGGGTATCATCCAAAGCACGTCGCTTGTCCTCAAGCATGAGTGCCTTGTTCACCAGATCAGGAAAGGTTGGGCAGTCACACACAACAAGCGAGTACTGCAGAGTCTGGTTAAGGCCTTCCATGAAGCGCTCTCTTTTGGCAGCATCAATGCTGACATCCTCAGGAGCATACCTTGACAGAACACTGAACTTCTGCATGTACTCCTTGATAGTGCTACTTCCTTGCTTCAGGGCTCGGAACTCACGCTTCTTGATGGCCATGATTCCGGAAGGAATATGGGCCTTGCGGAATTCTGTCTTGAAGTCATTCCAAGTGATGTTTTTCCCGGCATGCATGACCTTGAATCCATCCCACCAAGCTCTGGCAGTTCCCCCGAGACAGTGGGCAGCATATGCCACCCTCTCGCGGTCTTCAGTGCAGCCGACTAGTTCCAACAGATCCTCTATGGTGCGGACCCAGTCGTCTGCATCCAGGGGTTCAGCAGTCTCGACGAAGGTGGGTGGTGCATGCTTCTTGAACTCTGCCAAGGTGGAACATCCATTGCCGTTCCCCGCCGGCTGGCGGTTGACCGCCTGGGCAATCATCTGGAGGGCTGCAGTGTTGGCTTGGCGTTCCTCTCGGAAGGCTTGGAGAAGCTGAGCCATGTCCATGTTTGGAGGTGGTGGCGGTGGTGGAGCTTGTCCTTGGGTTTGGTCCTGACTGGCTCCTGCTCCGGCTTCTTGCTGCTGAGTAGAGGCACCAGTACGTGTTACAATAGGCATCCTGTTGGAGCGGTCAAGGTCTCATGATTGGGAAAGATAAGGGAAAGCAATATAGATGGGATGCCTAGTAAGGGGGTGGGCGTGACACAATTTTAAGTTAAGCAAGGGCCAGAAGGGCCAAACTCATGCATTAAAACCAAATGGGGGATGTAGTCGTTTACAAGTTCCCGAAGGGAAAGTACGACTTCCATCAAACAAGTTGAAAGCAACCACAACACAACATGGTTTCATTTGAACCATTACATGGACTCGACTTCGCATAGGGGTACACGACCTATCCTACCTTAAGGGTTACGGACTGGCCTATCCTAGTCCTGAACGGTGTCTAAGTGGTGGAATGCTCGGTCGCGTATTCCGGCTCCTCTGGGTCTTCCTCCTCATCTTCATCTGTCTCAGTTTCTTCGTCACTTGAGGGAGTGGGGGAGTGGAGGAGCTGAACACGGCGCTGCTTCGCCGGTGGCACCATGAAGAGGTTGCGATATTCCTTCGCCGTCATACGGCATGGCCGAGATGATCCCTTGGCATGCGTAGCCTGTGGGGGTTGCCCGCCTCGATAGGCAACAACGGCCTGTCCAGGGGGTGCACCATCCTTCTTGATCCTGTCCGCCTTTGTCTGAGCTAGGCGGAGGAGTTCCTTGGTCTCATGGAGTTCCCTCCGAAGCTCCATCGACTCCGAGGCCAAGTGCTGTGCTAGGCTGTCAGCACACAAGCTGAAGTAGGTCTGGAAACGGAGGGGAAGCCCCTCGTCCATGGGTGGAGCTGGTGCGCTGCTCTCGTCATCACCCTCCTTACGATAAGGTAGGTAATGAGTGGCTGGCTCACTTGCCATCTCTGGCAGAACATCTCGAAGGCGAGTCAGCGCCTTGAGTGCAGCAGTCTCAACGGCGAGGAGCAGGGTCGCCATCTGGGGTCCTTCAAAGTACCAGCTTGTCGAAGAGTCGTTCGCCCTCACGACTACCTCCATGTTATACTCCTTGGTGCTATTGATCCAGTGCTGGTGATAGGAGAAGGCGGGGGCTCGAGTGAACTGGCACTTCTTGAGGCTGTCCTCAAGAAGCACGGGAAATCCAGTGGTCAGGAAGTCCTCGGGTATGACGGCCATCTACAAAAGTGGAAGGGGAAGGGTCAATAGAGGAGACATGACCCATGTTTGGAATATTTTTAGAAAACGTAGGTATATAGGTAATTTTGTAGATAGTCTCACTCTAACTAACGTCCATGCTAACTAAGGCTTCCTACAGTCAGGATGGCTCTGATACCAGCTCTGTGGGGACCCCGACTCATAAGTCGTGATCACCGAATGCACGTGCACAGTGATCCCAGAGATCAATGCTCACTGAACACACAGAAGCTGAAAAAACAAGAGTCTTACATCCATACATACCGTCTTACACAAATTATGACCATTATGGTCAAGTCTTACATAGATAAAGCCACAAGGGCTGAGTACCAAATAAACTTAAGAAGCGGAAATCTTCGTCGATAAGTAGAACCCATGCCATCTGCCTTAACCCTATAGGCATTCTGACTGGGAAACATCCTAGTTCGCATGTTCATCTCCAAGGAACTCTTCTTCGAACTCCTGTTCTTCCATGCCTGGCCAATTAAATAACCAGTGGCAAGCCAATGAGTACTTTGAATGTACTCGCAAGCAACCCATGTTTCGGTTCAAGATACAACAATGCATGATATAAGTAAATTTTTCAGAAAGCTAGTTTTGTTGTGTTATGACATGTTCAACAATTGGTAAAACATGCATCATACGAATTCAAGTAACCATAGGGACTGGTTACAGATATCAACATAAATGGAGTGGGCATCATCCCAACTCAATCATGTCAAGTCCTTTGAGTTGACCCAAGTAGTTCTTCCCACTTATCCAAACACCCCCACTGGTTTGTAAACATGTGGACGTAGCCCAAGAGCGGTTACCCAACTGTCCTTGACCGTGGACACGGCTATTCGAATAGTTTTACACTCTGCAGAGGTTGCACACTTTACCCACAAGATCCGGGGAACTTCCGTGTCATCCACGACCCGCGGTACCTCAAGTACCCGGGGTAAGCACCCGATCACTATCTTTCCCTAGACGACACTAACATAGAGTCGACTCGATTGGTAGTAACCCCCGTGCCCAACATTTCACATCTTAAAATTGTGGAGCCTCGCTCCCATATTCATCACATACCACAAGCACGGGGTACCAACGGTGTGTCCGGTGCCCTGTGAAAACAGTCATGGCCGCCCTACCTGGCACGACCCCGTCCTGAGAGAGCGCAACAACAACTCTCCCATCACTAGTAATGCGGACTCCAAGCTAGTATCGGCCTAGGTAATCAATAATGCCCTTTCCCATATAAGGGTAGAGTGGTTGCGCATGTAAGGTTGGAATAACGGTCACAACTTAAACCAATCTGTTTTGAAAAAAACACACACTTGCCTCGGTACACCACTTCGTCATCAAGTGGTTACCCAACTCATCATCTCATTCGGGCATAAGTGGCACCCGACAGGGTTTTCGAAAAGTCTTTTGAAAATACTTTGTCTCCCTCACCATGCATATTCCCGTCCTTTTTGCGTAGCAACTACTTTAGCATCCTATCTACTCCCACCGGCATAACCCTCATAAGGAGGTAGGGTCAGCACAATGCAAGTATCAACGAGGAAGTAACGGAGGCAACCCATCAAGTGGTTACCACCTCATCATGATTCCGTTGCAACAAAAATATGGTGCTATATGACATGCATAAAAAGGGTTTCATGGACATGGTCAAAGGGCTGCCTGCCTGGCTCAGCAAAGTCTTCTGGGTCTTCAAAGTCTTCTGGTCGAACTCCTTCGTCAGCAAAGCAATCTATCGTCGCAAGATAATAACGAGAAAAATAAGGCAATAATAAAACAGAAAAACCAAAGTGCTCAGAAAAATGTCAACTCATTTTTGTTAAATACTAGGGTTAAAACTAAGGAGGGGAAAATTCTTAGTTTTGGATTTGGAGCTACATGGACAGAGCAATGGATTTTTAAACAAGGATTTAAATTCTCAAATTTGAATTTGAATTTGAGCAGTACAGAAAAGTTGGTTGGGCATGTATGAAAACTACACCATTAAATAGGTGGGATTTTTACAAGATTTTTGGAACTAGAATTATTGTATTTGGATTAATATTTAATCCTGTGGAATTTTTGGAAAAGGGACAGAAAAAGAAAAAGAGAAAGGGCACTGTGCCCGCTGGGCCAGAATAGCTGCAGTGCAGTAGGCCCAGAGGGAAAAAGGCCAGGCGAGCCGGCGCGCACGCGCCGGGTTTTCAAACCTGACAGGCGGGGCCCAGGCATCAGCGAGAGAGAGACGATGAAGGGGAGAGGCCAACAGGCGGGGCCCGCCTGTCATACCTAACCCCGAGTCCAGACGGCCGGCGAGCTCACCGGCGACGATGCAGGGCACGACGAGGTCGGGCGAGGGCACGGCTGGGCTCAGCGTTGTGTCGCCGTTCGGGTGGAGGTGGAGTTGGTCACCGGAGCAGCCTGGTTCGCCGGCGACGAGGTCACGCGGCGGAGGTGCTTCGGGCGTCGGTGGTTCCGGCCATTCCCGGCTGCAAAAGAGTGGGGGAAAGAGAGGGGAAGGGTCAGTGGTGCCGCGCGGTTCCAGATCGAGAGAGAACGGGGGCGGAGGAGGCCTGTACCGCGCGAACGCCGACGAGCCGAGGCGGCGGAGCTCGAGCTCGAGCGGCTCTGGAGACAAATGGGTGGTGCGGGAGGTGGATTAGGAGTGTGGAGGAGCGACAGGGAGTGAGAGAGAGGCTCGGGGTCGCCTCATATAGGCTGGCCGAGGTCCACCGTAGGCGCGGCCTACGGGTGCCCGCGGGATCGGCTCGGGTGGCCGTTAGAGAGGGAATGGAGGGCTCGGGGTGTTCGTGGGAGTGGTCTAGGGTGCCAAGGAGAGAGAGGAGGAGCAGGAGGAGCTGCGGGCGGCCACAGGGGCGGCGCGAGCATTGGCCGAGTGGGGCGGCGTTCTGGCGCGAGCTGCAGGAGAGAGAGGAGGGCGCGGGAGCAAGTGTGCAGCCTGCTGGCGTGGAGCGGACGTCGAGGGGCATCGACTGGCGCGTGGGGGAGGCTCGAGGTGGACGGAAGACGCGGCGTCAACGGTCGGGTGCCCTGCCAGGCGCTCCAGAGCGCGACTTTGGCCGGCATCCACGGCTTTCCCGCGTCCGCGCGCGTCCACTTGCGTCTGGCAGCTGAAGGAGGCGTGGGCAAAAGCTGGGGAGAGCTTTGGATGCTCTGAAAAGCTGAGGGGAGAGAAGGAGGCTGAGAGAGAGGGAGGAATCCACTGTCCAGAGAAGAAAAATGGGGTTCACCCCCCCCCTTCATCATTGCTTCCTCGGGCAGCAAGCACACAAGTGCTAGAGGGGGACTAGGAGGGGTCGTGGTAGAAAGTTGAGCCTACGGAGATTAGTGGAAGAGGCCAAAAATGGTATTTTGGTAAAGTGGCAGAAGGTGTTCGATGCAGGTTTGGGCAAGTAGATGATTTCCATTTGCCATGAGACTCCACAGGGTGAAATGTCACATATAATTAGGGCCTTCCACCAATTTGGAGCTTATTTGGGCAAAGTTGCCAATGCAACTTTTGTAAACCCTAGAAATTAGCAGAAATGAACTTGCGTAGATCTAGTTGAGGAATTCATTTCTCCTTGAAGCACCACTTGGTGTAGAGGCCTCATTTGGTCATGTGGACATGATCACAAAAGTTGGGATCAAGGAGAGAAAGTTGGTAGTACAAAGTTGTTCAAATTTCAATCTGGTCAGAGAGGGTTTTGGGGCATTTTGGTGAACCAAACTGACCTTTATTGAGATGAGGCTTTGCAAGGTGCTCACAATATGCATTTGTGACTTGCTGGATTTTCCTTGGATTTTTATGAAAATATTTCCTGTAGAAATATTTCAATTCTTTGAAATGGGCAGAAATGGTTTTGGGAGGTTTTGTCCAATATTTGAACATGACCATGTGTTGAAACTCTTATATATGGAAAATATATGTCCACTGAGTTCCCGTGATTTTTTCATATATTTTTGAAACAATAAAATAATTTTTCCCTATTAAAGACCATTTCTAGCCCTAAGAAAAAGCTTTTAAATAAAATAGGAAAATAACCTTTAAAATTATATTTTTGTCGTTTATGGGAATCCTATATCTAATAGGTTTCAAATATACTCTCTGGAATATTTTTCATAGCCCAAATCAAGTACTTGTAGTGCAAACCTCAATTCAGGTGTTTTTGGAAACTAATTTTTGAAAATACTATTTGGCCAAATTATGTTTGTAAGAAAATACTATATTTCACTATACACATGGCATGATCATTGGGCAGAAGTTTGGGGCAAGGAGATTAAGTACAGAAGGTGGAGTAGTTGACTACAAAGAGCACTTGAAAAACCACACAGAGAAAACCAACTCCAAAAATAAAAGCCAAATAATGCAAAAAATTTGTTGGTCCAAATTTCATGCTTTATTAATGCAAATGAAAAGTTACAAAATGCAGGGTGTGACAGAAACCGCCCCACGCGTGCCGCCCACGTCACGCACACCCCTCCACGCCGCGGCGCGCGTGGGTCGTGGGAAGCGCGGCGCGCGAAAAGTCTTACTGCAGTAAAAACCGCCCCGCCTGCCCGCGCACCGTTTTGGGCCTGGCCCAACAATGTGTCGCGCTTATGTCTGGCCCAGGCCCGGGGGCTCCTGTCGGTGTACAAAAAGAGGGGCACGCCTTTGTACCCCTTTACCTGTGCACGGGCAGTCGGAGCCGCGCCCACGGTCACACCAAGCAGAACAGGGGAGGTGAAACAAGGTAAGACCGAAGCCCAAGATAATCAGAGCAATGCCAAGGCCGAGACCACAAGGAGCAGAGGGACGAAGCAGGCTCCCCCGGCAAGACCCTTGCCGGGGCAGCTCACCCCACACCAACAGAGCAAGCCACCCTTGAGCCCACGGTCCCCAACGCCATCATCCACGTGGGGCTAGGGCTCGGGAAGGCACCTTCGTGGTGGCATGCAGATCTTTGTGAAGACATGTTCAAGATCAGATGAGGATTAGAAGACGACGATCCTCGGCAAGATCCTTGCCGAGGAAGGCCACTAGACCCCCGGCAAGGTCCTTGTCGGGGACGACAGCGCGCCACGGCAAGACCCTTGCCGGGCCACCTGGCAAGGCCCTCACCAAGGACGCCAGCGGGGCCACCGCCAGGCCCACGCCAACCAAGCTTCCACCGCTGTTCACATGCAGCTGCCAGCCCAACCAGCTGGACGGGCACCTGTGTGGCAACATGCAGCTCCCAGGCCAACTCATCGAGCGCCTCCGTGGCGGCATGCAGATCTTCGTGAAGGCTCCACCACCGCGCCACCTCAGGTGCCTGCCTGCCGACATGGCGCCGCACGCATCGCTGGCCATGGCGCGTGTCGAAGCAAGGAGGAGCAGCGGCGGACGGGACGGGCCTCGCCCCCGTCCCCGATAAAGTAGGGGGACACCTAAGCTACGCATTAAATGTGTCTTGTCCTGTAATACGAGCGATAAGCTTAGGGCACTATGCGCCTTTCCACCTCCTGTGTGCCACTGTGGCAGCCCCTTTCGACTATAAAAGGAGGCCCATGGCATACTGGAGAAGGATTCGGCTCTTTGGAACCACGCACTCACCACAGCTAGTTCGAGAGCTCAAGAACTCTCTGAAATACACCCACCAAAGCAGGACTAGGGTTTTACGCATCCTCGCGGCCCGAACCTGGGTAAACGCTCCTTGTGCTGGCTACTGATCCTGCTCTTCTTGCAACCCTACGCCCTGGCAACCGTAGTAGGGATTCTTGTGATCCCATAGGTGTCGTTTTCCCCCGACATGGCGCCGTGTATGGGTCTAATACTTCCTATATGGTGGGTAACGCCACCACCAAATTCTTCTTTTTGGAGTGTTTTCTCTCATGGCGTTACTTTTGCTATGTCTTCGCATTTGGTTTGTCTTCAATATCAACATGTCTTCATGTTTATCTTCACAATGATGATTTGGTCTTATTCTAATATATACATATATTAGTGTTCTGTCCTCTACAGCATTCACTTATAGCTATGTCTTCTTGTTTGAATCTTTTGAACTAAATGAATGTGATTGGACCCTAACCTCTCTATGCTTTCTACCTCAAACTCTATCTATCCAAATCATATGCATTCTATTGAAACTGTCGAATGTCTTCTCTACGTCCTTGACAGCAGAAGATACAGAGACAAACATTAAATCTGTTTTAAATGCTCAATTCTTATTGCCTGAAACCCGGAGAAGCCGGAACGACCATCCGATAGTCCAGGCGGGCGTGGGAACGTGGGACAACTCCCAGTATGTTGCATGTTCGCCACGTTCCCTCATATGTGAACCGCTAGGGGCACCTGCGTAATTGCGCTGTGTCGTCCCTTTCCCTATAAATGCACATCCCATCGCTATCAAAATCCTTCTTCCACCTCTCCACCTCGACAAACCCTAGCGCCACCGCTAGCTCTCGACGACGCCGGCGACGAAGCGCTTAGCTGCCGCGACCTCTCTGACGCCATCTTCACGCCGGCCGCGGACATCGTCTTCTCCGCCGCCGCCGTAGGTGTCCTCCGTCGCCAAGTTAGGGCACAGAAGATCGAACTGCTCGACCTCATCTTCTACTCCGTCTAGCAGTTCATCGTGTGGTAAATTAAAACCCTCTTTTTGCCGTCTTTTTTATCCTATGGATTCATACTTTCTGCCAATAGTGGTTTCTGCCTCCACAAATTTTGGATCTATCATGTCTGCATCTCATATGATGCCTAGTATATTCACTTATGCTTCACACGTAGTTAGATTCCTCACTTGTACTTATTCTTGGATTCGTACAAATCTGGAACCAACTCTCAACATATAAGTGAATGTCTTCGCGCTATGAGGTCAATGTCTTCTAAACTGATTTATCTTCAAAATGTTCTGAGAATGCATATGACCTCTTCCCCTTCCCTCGCATCTCTAATGCTGTCACAGGTACATGTCCGTGGGAGAATCCCTTGGTTCTCATAGTCTGCATTCATTTGCAGAATTCTTACAGCTTCATATCAACTCTCCCAAAGCCAGTTCCTATCTGACCAGCAGACGGAAGCCTTTGACAGTGTTGAAGCCATTCAGTCTGAACCTCATGGCAATAGAGAAGTCTACAAGGAAGGGTGGCAGACAGGGCCGTGGAAATACGTCAAGAGATTTGCCTCCTGACCTCTATGAGCTGTACAAGACAGATCCAGAGGAGGACTACAATCAGCGAAAAACCCGAATCCAATGGATTCGAAGAGATTGGGCAGAACAATGGTACAAGTACAGGTTCATGACCCTGGAATATGCTGAGAAGAATGCCATCAAGCGACCCTGGGGAGACATCTTGTACAGAAATCTTCCACCCAAGTCCAGAGCTGAAGCCATTGAACAAGGCTTCTACCCTTGCATGGTCCGTGGACCGCAGCCTGCTGATGCCGACCCATCTTCATTGCTATGGTGTCGTGAAGACAATCTGTTCAACCACAATTTCCAGTTTGCCAAGAACTCGGCCAAAGAAAACAAGAAGTCGCTGGGATTAGACTTCATCCCAGGTCCCTCTGCTCCTTGTGCCAATGGCACACGCGAAGCTGAACCCAATCTTGTTGGGCCCTTCTACAACCTAGAAGGTCTCATCACTCATATTATGGTTCAAGGGACACACGTGGATCAACCTGCAGATGACGCCGATTCTGACGAAGCGCCTGCACCACCGAAGCCTAAGAAGCTGAAGAAACCCAAGGCTTCGAAGCCTTCCACTGCACCAAAAGCTTCGCGAGCGAAGCCTCTGGCCACTGCTCCTCCTGCACCAAGTGTGCAGTCTGAAGATCTCTCACACATCTCCAAGTCTGAGAAGAAGAAGAAGAAGCCCATGCACACTCCTAGTCCAGCTCTGACCCCTGCTGCTGTTCTGAGGAATGAGAATGACGCCATTGATGTCGAGTGACGACGATCTTGCTGATGACGCTCTTGAGCAACTGATAAAGAGCAAGCAAGAGGCAGAAATCTTCAACGATTTGCCTCTCTTTGATGTGGAAGTATTGAACAACTTCATTGACGAGTGGTTTGACACCCCCAATCTCAGCTTTGATGATCTGCAACTTCCCATTGGGCTAAGCGTCTCCTTCCATGGCGCCATTGCTCCTGAGCTGGCTCTTGCTCAGAAAATTGTTGAGCTGAAGCACAAGATCGACTATGAAAAGGCTCAGTTCAAGAAGCACATGGCCAAGCTCAGCGTGACAGACGTCCAAAACTTCAAGGTCATGCTGCATGAGCTCAAGGAAGCGTTTCACAAGAAACGTGACGAAGCCAAAGGCTCTCGAGAGCGTATGGAGCTTCTGGCTACAAAGTGTGTTCAAGCTTACAATGAAGCTGAGAAGCGCAAGGCACTTGGGCGTCCTGGCATCGATCCCAAGATGGCTGTCAAGCAGAAGAAGCCTACTGTGGACCAAGCTGAACCATCCAGGCGGGAAGAACCTCGCATTGTCTTCCCCGCAAGTATGACAGGCGTGAAGCCTAAGGTCCCCACAGTGGCTTCAGAGCTTCAGAAGACAAGAGCAGCTGAAGCCAAAGCCAGAAAGCGCAAGACCAAGAACACCACTGACGATGCTCCACCCACCAAGAAGCGCAAGACCAAGAAGAGAGATCGGGCTGCTCCCACAGAGCCCCTTGTCGTCGAGCCAATTTCTGTTGCTTGTCCTGCATCTGCACAACAAGAACGCCGTTTGATAGTTCATGAGCCTGCTTCACCAGAGGCTCCTGAAGCTGAAGACATTCCAGCTGTTGACCCCACCGCAGCTGAAGACATTGGTCATCAAGACAATGTTGAAGATGATGAAGTCCTTCCTCAGATCGAGCACAATGTGGTATCATCGCCTGTTCTCACGAACAGCGAACTCATCAGCATTGGTCGTCCTTTTACGCCAATTGCTCAGGATGACTCGTGGGCTGATCACCCTCAAGACTCCCCCCGTCAAGAAGAAACACCAGCTACTCCCCCAAGTCAAGTCACCACTCAGGTACTTGAAGATGATGACTTTGTGGCCCAACCAACTCCATCTCCACAAGCGTCGCCAGCTTTCCGCAGGCTTCGCAAGGGACCAAGGCCTCAAGTCACCTTGTCAAGTGTTGCAGAAGGAGAAGAGCGCCAATCGGTTTCACGTCAAGTATTTCCTGAAGCCTCTCCAACTGTGAACAACCCTGAGTCTGAAGCCAAAGAGGCTGAAGATATTCCAGCTGCATCAGCCGATGACCAAGAAGAACCAAGAGAAGAAGAAGAGCATGTTGCTACACCCCCAACCAACCAAGTTGTTCTCGAGGAGAACGTGTCCGACCCTCCAGCTACTCAAGTGGAGGTTAACAATACTGAGGCGACCACCAACACCAACACTGAAGCCAATGACGTTGTCATGGCTGATGCAAATGTGGCGCCTGAAGTCAATGTGGTGCCCGAAGTGATAGCACCTGAAGTCAATGCTGCACCTGATGCAAATCTGCAGCCTGAAGTCACTGCCACTGCCACTGCTCCTGTACCGCCTCCCAGGCCACATACTATCGAGCAAGCATACAACTATGGTCAGTTGGTCACTGTCAGATGGCCCATTCTGATTCCTCCACCTGCTGTTGGTCCGCAATTTGACTATCATGTCGAGCACAGGCCTCAGGTTCAGAAGCCAAAGCCAAGATTACTCAGGTTTCCAGGTACTGCCACTTCACCAGGGTCCTTCAATGCAAATGGCTTCGTTGCGCACAACACTTTCTTTGATAGTGCCAAGAACCCCTATTCCAAGCCAAGGATTTCATCAGATCGGTTCTGGAGCTATCAGCAGCGTAGTTATTATTCTTGTGTTCTTTATGACCAAGGGCGCATCTTTCCTCATATGCGTCTTGACTGCGAAGCAATTGCCGGATTGCCATGCCTTGAAGAGGCCCTTGACTGCTTCCGTGATGCTGGATTGCTGAATTTTGTGACTGATAAGGAGCATTGGAATGAAGAGCTTCTGCTGCAATTCTATGCCACCCTCCACATTCGCGGCTACAACAGGGATCCGAAGACATGGGTCCTTGAGTGGATGACAGGCAACGTACACCATGAAGCTAAAGCTTTTGACATTATTGAGCTCACTGGTCTTCCCACTCCAGGTGAACTATATGAACCTGGTTGTCAGCTTCACCGCAATGCATAGGAGAGCATCTTTAAGAAGCCACAGCCCAACATGAGCCAAATGCTGAGCATGATGAAGCCTCTGCCACATGACGCTGATTACCCAAAAGAGTTCTTTGTTGAAGACCTAGAGTATCTGCCCCGCACCATTTATCATATCATAAGGAGAACTCTATGGCCTATCAAAGGACATTCTTTAGCAGCAAAACTTGAAGGAGCAATGAAGACTTTGGTCTTTTATATCTTCAACGGCATCAGCTTCAATGCTCAAGACTTCTTTATCAGGCAGTTGGCTGCATCAGGCTCTGATCTCTTTGGCCTGAAATTCTACGCTCCATGGGTTATGCGTCTTATCAAGCTTCACTCTGCCGTCAACTATCAACCTTCTGCTCGCAACCATCTGATATTTTTGCCAGAGGTTGATATGTTAGTTGAAGCCATATACCCCGAACCTGCTAAGGAGCCTGTTTGTCTTCACAATGCTGATCACCAAAGCTTCCCGCAGCCCATTGAAGGAATCCAGGCAGTCACTCGTGTTTATCCTTTGGCTGGCAATACACGCTTACCTCACCGTGCTCAAACTGAAGCCACTGAGAGCACTATTGCTCAAAGTCCTCGAAAGCGATCTCGTGTTCTCAATGACCGAGAGCTTCTCGTTGCCCTTCATCAGAAACATGATAAGCATCACTACTGGTTGAAGCGACAGATGCAAAGTCTCTTGATGGATGTTAATCGCATTCGCAATCTTGCCACCAAGAATGCCTTTGTTACACATGAAACCTGTCAGAGGTCATGGAAGAGTTTGACATTGCTGAGTGCTGAAGCAGATCTCCAAGACGATGGCTTCACTGAAAGATACAAGTTTGACTCCACTCCTCCAAGGAATGTTGTTTTGCGTCGAACTCCATCTCTTGAAGACTCTGACTATTCCTCGTCAGCTGCAACAGTGAATGCACGAGTCATAGATGATCAAGATGATGCTACTTCACCTCCTCCAACTTCAGCGCGTATCGACACTGCACCAAGTTCTTCTGCACCGCCAAACCCCGACGCCGACCCTGCATCTTCTCCTACTCCTTCTGGGAATGAGTAGAGGCTCTATGTCTTCAAACCTTTTTGGTCCTTACTGACAAAAGGGGGAGAAGCATATGAGTTGATAGTCTTCAAGCGGGTCCATATGGGCGGTTGATTTATATTTTGTCTAGTGTTTACAACTCTCGCTTTTGATACATTTGGTTCTTTGAGTTGTAATACTTAAACTTGATGGTCGTCTACTACTTGTTTGCTATTCTGTGATGCGATGATAAATTCTGCATGTGCGATGATAAATCCCGCACGAAGTCATATTGCAGACGTCCATTTTTCATTATGCATGTCATTATCTTCGTTATATCAAATCATGCATGATGAATTATCCTCATAAGTTGAAGAGGATCTCCATAAGTACAACCTGCCATGTGCATTTGCAGTCCAAAAGCAAATTACTTATATGCACATCTTCGGGGGGAGCCTTTAGCTACTTATGAAGACAATACCTAAATCCTTTACAATTTCACATACTTTTATCCCCGTTGAAAACTTCAACCAGTTTGTCATCAATCACCAAAAAGGGGGAGATTGTAAGTGCATCTAGTGCCACCCCTAGTTGGTTTTGGAGTATTGAAGACAAACCTGGTTGAGGGACTAATGTGTTTGTGAGAATTGCAGGATAACACAGGTAGTAGTCCCTCATTGATTCGGTTTACCTACCGGAAATGACCCCTAAAAATGTATGAAGACATTGAAGACAAAGGTGGTATGTGAAGATATTCACATTGAAGACTATGACATGAGAAGACATCGCGTGAAGACTATGGAGCGCGAAGACTTAGTTGTTTCGCTGTTTCATTTTGTTCTTTGTTGAGTCATAGGAACCACCGTACTGTTAAGTGGGGTCCAAGTGAACAAAGTCAGAGTGACTGAAGTGATGCTCAACCAAATCCTATGTCTTCGAGCAAAGACAATGAGAGCAAATCTTATCCAGAGTTGGATGAGTCAGCTTTGCTTGTAGCCCAAGTAAAGTTGCCGCGTGTGTTTGAAATCTGACCGTTGGAACACGTGTCGGTTCCTTAGTGACCCAGGGTCATTTCGGACAAATCAGGTCGGGTTACCTAGTGGCTATAAATAGCCCACCCCCTACACCATAAATTGGTGGCTGCTCAGAGTTAGTGCACGGCTTTTGTCGTTTGAGAGCAACCCACCTCCGAAGCTTTTGAGAGAGAGAAATCCTTGCGAGGACAAAGCCCAAACACCCAGTGCCAAAGAGTGTTAGGCATCACTGAAGTCTTTCTGTCCGCGTGACCTGAAGACTTGTTACACTTGAGGACTGTGAATCCTCCAGCTGGTTAGGCGTCGCATTCTGAGCATCCAAGAGTCATTGTGGATTGCCGGCAAACAAAGTCTGTGAAGGTTTGGAAGTCTACCTTGAAGACTTACCAGAGTGATTGGGCGAGGACTAGGTGTCCTTAGCTCAAGGTGAATAAGGTGAAGACGTGGTCTTCTGAGTTGAATCTCAGCCTCCCTAACCAGACGTACAGTTGTCACAGCAACTGGAACTGGTCCAACAAATCATGTGTCCTCATCAAGTGACTGGTTCTATCCTGCCCCTCTCTTTACTTACAGTTTGTCTTCGTGAAGTCATTGCCTGCTTGCACTACCTGTTTGACTTCACTGTGTGACTTCTATCATTGTTTGGCTTCATACTATCTTCCATCCTGATCTTTACTACCTAGCTGCTATTAGTCTTCGTGCTTTCTCTTCATTGAATACTTGACTATGGCTTGCCCAGTGTGGTCTACCTTCCGCTGTGCATCAATAGGTTCATTTCTATTGTTTGTGTTCGAAACTCTCATGTTTTGAAGACTTCCATAAAAATCGCCTATTCACCCCCCCCCCTCTAGTCGATAACTAGCACTTTCAACGGGCCGTTGACGGGCCGAATTGGCACATCTCGTATGGGCCGTGGGCTTAAATGGACCTGACACAAGTAGGCCTTATATGCTCCGGCCTGCTAATTTTTACTGGGCCGGCCTTTTTCACCAGAATGGGCCACTATTTGGCCGTGCCACATGTCGACCTATCATAGGCGCCTCCTGTCCAATGAATGGATGACATCTGTCCCAACGGTGAGCCAAAACGTGTTTCCTCCGGCCAATGAGAATTTTACACATGGAAAATCCTCATTGGTCTGGGCTGTTAGTGAATTATCGGATCCAAAACCGGACCTGATAGCTTAACGGCGTTCCGTTACGGTGGATGCCATGTGTCGGTCACCCTTGACGAAAGCACTTCCATGACGCGTGATTTATCGTGATGGAAGTGGACACTTCCGTGATGATAATTTTGGTAATGTCATGGAACACTTCTATGACAGCACAGGTATGACTATCTTGATTCTGTCATAAAATCGTCATGGATGTACATGCATGACAAAAAACATGACCTACTGTGACAAACACGTATCATCACGGAAGTGTATTTTTTTTGTAGTGTTGTGAAAGGACTTAGGCGCGAGGCCATGGCTACGGTGATTAGCTTAAAGGGGTTGAGCGGGACGAGAGACACGAGTTTACCCAGGTTTAGCCCCTCAAGGAGGAGGTAAAAGCCTACTCCTACTTTCATTGACTATTGCTTGAGTATCGATTACAAGGGAGCGGATTCACTTGACCTAGCTATCGATCGATTGTAACTTAGCTTTACCCGCCGCAGGGACTTGCCTTTATATACACAGGTCGAGGCCCTGGGCTTACAAGAATCCGGGCCGGCTTATACTTCGTATCTGACGCCGGCTCTAAATCACCTTGCCTTCTTTGGCAAGCCGCCATTGGGTGGCTTACACTTCCGGGTCATGCATCGTCTTCTGGACTTGGGCCTTCAACCGGTACACCTTGTAAGCTGCCTCCTGGCTCCGTGTCTTGGTTTCTTGGGCCTGCCTAAGGCTTCCTTGTTGAGTCGCCAACAGCATAACCCGGCCCTATTAGGGCGGGTCTCACCGTGGGGTTATATCCCCAACAGAAGACGTCTATGGCGGCGGCGGGCCGAAAATGACCGCGGCTGGCGTGAGTATGACAATGGAGAGGTCGCGGCAGGGAAGCGCTTCTTCTTCGGCGACGATGAGAGCTAGCGACGGTGCTAGGGTTGCGAGCGAGATAGCAAAGGGGGTAGAGATTTTAATGACTGTGGGGGCTATGTATTTATAAGAAGTGGAGCGGCGCTGTGAATTTACTCAGCTGCCCCTGGCGATACACAACTGTGTGATGCGTGGCATGCATGCACAGTTTAAACAACTGTGCCACAACCCCATGCACACCTGGTATGACGGGCGGTCGTTCCGGCTTCTCCGGATTCCGGCATAAAGGAGAAGAATAATAAGTGCTTTTTACATGTTTGTCTCAAAATCTTCCACTAACAAGGACACAGTGAAGACAATCGACACGTGTCAATAGAATGCATATGAAGATTTAGAGAGAGCGGGAGGGATAAACACAGATGGGGTAAGGGTCTGATCACATTCACTTAGTGCAGAAAAAGCAACTTGAAGACATAGCTATAAGTGAATGCTGTAGAGGACATAACGCGCGCGCGCGCGCACACACACACACACACACACATATATATATATATATTATACATAAACACTATTATGATCCAGGATGAGAATAATATTTTGATAACTACATAACCTGACACAGCAGTAGCACTTGAACTTCCCCGAGTGCTAGGTTGAACTTCAGCTAAAAAGTGTCCAAACGAGGCTTGCGATATACCGTTGGAAAGCTGTGGACACCAGTTGATGCAAATGATATGGCATTGGAAAGCTGATGAAAATGTGCTTCTTTTTTGTACAGGAAGTGTTTCCAATTTTAAACTATTTAAACGTAATTTTGAAAATGGCCGAAGTCCCACCAAGTTCGTATTTTGGCGTTATTTTCTCAATAGTTTGTCGGAATGCAGCAAATGATATGGCGTTGGAAAGTTTGAACAAATACGAAACTTTTATTTGTAGGTTGTTTTCTCCAATTCTTTACGGTTTTAAGTCAATTTTGAAAAAGGCTAAAAACGTTTTTTGGCCGCAATTTCTACAAACTTTATCGGAATGGGGCACATAATATACCATTGAAAAGCTATGGAAAATACGAAACTTTTTCATGTAGATGCTTTTCTCTGATTCCTAGTCGTTTTCAGGTAATTTTAAAAACAACGAGATCATGCGTTCTGCCTTTATCGCGAAATAGATTCTTCGAAAATGCACCGCGTGAAGAACTTGAACTTCTCGGCATGTCTACTTGAACTTCACTCTGTTTTTCACGTGCTTTTTTCTCGTAGCTCTCCATCCACTCATAGGAATTGAGCAAGTGATATACCTATGGAAAGTTGTTGTAAACATGCAACTTTCCCTTGTTCATCATTTTTTCATACTCGCGGCCGTTTAAAAGTTTTTAATCTGAAATTCATTTAGTGTAGTAATTGAACTTCCTGCTGTTTTCACGTTGAACTTCTGTGACGTATTTTCATTTTGTAATTTCTTATCCATTTGTCGGTGTTACACAAATGATATTCCTTTTGTACAAACCTCTCTCACAATAATTTTTCAACTTTCTCTGACCGAGGACTTGAACTTATGGCAACAACAAAAATTGGACCTTGCCTTTTTATTCATTTTTCTCATATTAAACACACACCATGTAGTACATGAACTTTTTCCGTTTTTATAATTTGAATTTTCTTTTTCTTTTTGAAAGCAAATTGCTCCCAAATAATAACTGAACTTCTGTGTGATTGAGAGAATTATTTTACAACGTAAAAAATAATTTCTTTTTGTGTTTTGAACATGGAAATATTAGGTGAACCTCTCTCGCAAGATTTTCTAAACTTCCCCGGACAGAGCACTTGAACTTCTTTCAACAAACCTTTTAAGCTTTTATTTTTTATACTTTTATTCTCACCTGAAATGCATTTCTTGCAGTACTTGAACTTCTTGTTTTTTTCACTATGAACTTCTGTCACATTGTAACAGCCTGGTTTTTGGCCCTTTTCTTTTTCTTTTGATTTATTTGGTTTTTGCTCAGTTTTTCTTTTTGGAGTGGTTCTGTGGCCTTGCAACCTGGGAGATCATCATTTCTTATTCTCCCACGTGACTCATCATCCTCAAATATTTCCCAAGACCATGTCATTGCCATTCTAGCCCAACCCTAAAATTCTTTTCTTGGGGAATATTCCTTTTCTTATTAAAGGAATAACCCTAATTGCCCTAGGTTGTGAAGCAACCTATATTTCTGTCCATCCAAAAATTTCCAAATAATTCTCAAAATTTATTTGGGTCATATGTTGATCAAATATGCCCAAACTTTCCTGTCCTAGCCTAAGAAAAATTTTCCCAATAATTATTCTTCATTTCTGTCCAGTGTGGCTTTCTGTGAAGGAAGTGCCACCTATCCTATCTTGTTTGCTCCCAAACCTTTTGGGCATGATATATCATCCATTATAGTTGCCTCATGCCAAAGTTCAACTTTATTTGCCTAGCAATCTTCCTCATCAATTTTTCAAAATTTCTGGCAGACAAAAGGCATTGTGAAGGAAGTACTAGCTAGGGTTATCCAAATGAGTTGAAATTTTGCACACTACTTCATGTGCTCATATCTTTACACTCAAAATTTCAGCTCCATCCCTTGATCTGTGTGAGCACAGGACCAAATCTTTGCTTCTATCAATATTTTCATGTTGTGAAGCAAGTATATTTTATATTGCTTCATTTTGGCTGAAAATTTACCAGAGCATTCTTGACCATAAAACTTCTCTCCACCAAATTTGGGTTCCATTCATCATGCCAATATTTCTCTAGAATTTTTGCAAGTTTCTGGAGAGATGGGATGTTTGTGAAGCAAGTACCATTTTGGCTTATCCAATTGGTATGAAATTTTTACAGCATCATCCTGCCCAAATCATCATGATATACCAAATTTCAGTCCAAGTGGCCACACCATTTGAGTGCATCATCTTGATCCATTTTCTGGACCATTTTGGTCAGTTGCAAAGCAAGTATATTAAGCCTTGGTCCATTTATCCTGAAAATCTCCAAGATCATAGTCCTTCCGTAGTTAATCATCCCAGACAACACCACTGGCTCCAATCCCTTTCCTGTTGATCAGCAGTGCTCTACCAAGTTTGATGGAGCAAACTTTAGAGCTTAGTTCCAACTTAACCACAGTGCCTCAGATCAAGCCATAGCGTCATAAGTGCTCCATCTTGGAAGGACTTCACCTCAGACGTAGTTTGCAATCCTCTCGTGACCTCCCTGTGCACTGTCTCATGGTGACCGCGTAGCTGGCATGCCCATTTACGCGCTCTGTGCGCAGTGGCCGCATCCAGGCGCCGTTTGTGCTTCGGCACTTCCTCCTCTCGTCGTCTTCACACTCGCATCCGTTTCCAGCGTCTTCATCTCATCGTCGTTGTTCCCCTTGACCCCTCTCCCCCTCTGGCAGCTTCCTCACCGACGCTCGCCGCCACGTACCCACGGGCCAACAGTGCCGACATCGATTTAATGGCGCTTGTCTGTTCTTCCTCTGCTCTCCCTTGGCCTCTGCTGCTCCGTGACCTTCGTCCGCTCCTCCTCGTCGTGATCTCGTGCCCGCCCGTGCTCGCTGAGCCTCGCCAGAGCTTTGGCCGAGCTCGAGCGGCGCCACTCGACCACGGCCTCCCTTGTTCGGCTATAAATAGCCCCTCCCCGTGGCTCCTGAGCATCTCATCGTCTTCACCACTCCCCACAACCCCTCCCTAGACCCTCAAGTCGTCGCCGGAGTGTCTCCTCACTCTAAATCATTGACATGGCCGCCGCCTCTGTCCGCTGCAATTCCGGCGACCTCGAGCTCAACTCCCGACCCTTCCACCTCCAGTAGGCGTCCAACTCCCCCTGGAGCCTCCCCATATATTCACCTTGTACACGAAGCTGCTCGTGGCACTGCCCCGTCTTCGGCCGGAGCAGCCGTCTGCCGCGGCTGGCATCCTGCTCGGCCGAGCGCTCCTCGGCAGCCGCACCCTGCCTGAAGCGATCCGCCTCGGCCTCCCGAGTCGAGCGATGGTCTGGGCACCTCCAATGGTGGCCGGTGGCGCCGGGACGGCCGCCGGTGCCGCGCCCCTCCCTCTGGTCCACGGGCGAGTGACGAGGAAAAGAAGAAGGAGGCGGGAGGAGGGAGTTGACCAGCGCGTGGCCCCCGCGGCCCCACCAGTCAGCGACCCAAGCCCTGGCCCCGCCTTTGCCACGTTGGATAAGTGGAGGCGTAATCCACTGGATTATGTCTTTGCTTATCAAAAGCGTATTCCTCTTCTCCCACAGGACAAAATGCGTTTTCCCTTCGGGAAAACGTATTTTCAGAAAGGCGTGTTCATTTTTCCAGCTGAGGGCCTGTTTGTGAAATTTTTCTTGCATATAGGTCCCTCGCAGAAAAACTATCACAACTTTTTTCTCACAACTCCAAATGAGGTGATTCCAAAGCCCACTTCTTCGTCTCGTCGAGACCGTTCTGTTGGTATCATTTTCACCATGTGTTAACATTCTGAAAATTACCATTTTCCCTTGCACTTAATCAGCCCCCTTCGAGAGAGCACGTTTTCCGGCGATTCTCTCCGCGAGCTTCTCGCACTTCTTCCCGGTGATTTCATCTACCCCAGGCAAGCCACACCCTCCATTTGCCTGATTGCAATGCAGTGACATGGTTTAAATTATTTGAACTTGTTTAAAATTTGCATTAGCTATGTATGATTTGTTCATGGCATTTCTCGGAGTATTGTTTTGATCTTGCTATTGCCATGATATTGCTTGGAGTTCTAGGACTTATATTTTGATGATTATGTGGATGACATGTTATCTTTGGATTATTAGTGGCTAGTATTATTTTCATCATGATGCTAGTTGATATTATGTTTTGGAGTATGATGTTGGAGATGATGCTTGCATGTGGATCATAGTTCGATAGCTAGTTCTTGATATTTGAGTAGTAGTATTATCGTTCTTGGATTCATCATGATAGAAGTGTTATGCTATCCTCGGAGTATTTTGATATGTCGATAGTATGCTTTGGATTATTTGTTGGATATTGCTATGACTTGGATTACAGGTTGGTAGATGATTGCGGAGTATTAGTTATCACTGTTATTTGTTGGGGATAAATTTCGTCATTAAGTTGGTTAGGTGCCACCGAACCAGGCTTTTTCCAGTGCAACCACATTTTCCTTTCATGGGAAGGCCCTAATGCGGTCTATTGTCATGACTGTCGCCGGTGCCTCCAACGAGAGAAGGTTATGGGCGTGCGTTACCCTGGCCCGGTAAGCAGGCATAACCTTGTGTGCCCATAGTTGGTATTGAGATCTCTTGTCCCCATTTGGGACCATGTGTGTTTTGCAACCACGGTGGCCGTTGATGCCTTTGGTAAGCATGGAGCCACCCAGGACGGAACCCTAAAGGGGTGTTGGTCGGAGTGACCGGGAGAGTGTCATGGCAGTAGGTCAGTTTTGTCGGAACACCGTTGGTCCACCCGAATGGGAGTGCGAGGCCATGGGTTCTGTGGTGTGGGTAAAGTGCGCTGCCTTTGCAGAGTGTGTGTGTTTAATCTGTCGATAGCCACATCCTCGGTCATGGGCATAAGTTCGTACTAGGTCACACTGTTCGATCAACACTCACATGACGGAATGACTTATAGGTGATGTATATTTTGATATTGGGAGCAGTAACAGTTTGGCAGGATGTTGATGACGATGTTGGATGATCTTCGGGATGATCATTCAGTTTGTGATGTGGTCACGAGGTGATTATGTGGATGTTTTGATCACGAGGTGATCAGGTGGATCATGAGGTGATCGAGATGGTATATTGCTTGGCCAGATAGCCAAGAGTGAGATGGTTATTGAGATCTGAGATGGTGGTTTATCAGTACTGGAGTAGTTTCATATCATGCTTAGTAGTTGCTTTCTCATCATGGTAGCTGTTAATTTAATTAACCTGCATAATGCTATGGTGTTATCTTGCCTTGATGCTTTTGGTTGTTGTGAGCTTGCAAGTACATTCAATGTACTGACCTGGCGTGTCATGCCAGATTGCAGGTGATGCAGTGATTGATTGATTGCGTGTGAAGGTTACCGTGCGTGCGAGCTAGATCGTGTCCCAACCAGAGTCCCTGTGGAGTGGAGTTCACCACGTTTGCCGTTGTTCCGCTGATAGCATAGAGCAAGTGTAGTATCGCAGGCGTAGTGTCGCTGATGTGATTCTTTGTAACATCAGACCCGTGTATTTATTATCCTTTGTAATAAGAGCTGATTTGTTCTATGTCAAACAGTGCCGTATTCCAGAAGACTTCTCCTCGATCTCTCGGCTGGAATATGGGGCGTTCCGGTTTCTCTTAGCCGGGGTGCCACAAGGCTTGGTATCAGAATAGGTCTGGCTATAGGACGCCCTAGTCAGCGCGAGCGGTAGTAATCGGTAGTATAGAGTTTGTCTTGCTTGTTGCATGTGGTTGCTGCATTTGTTTCTTACATAGCATGCATATAGCCTTATTATTTTGCTACTAACGGTTTAATCTGGTGAGTGTAGATGGCATCAGTCTGGATCCACTACAGCTCAGCTTCTGCATTTCCTCCAGTTTCTTTTCTTGCTCGTTCGTCGGTGTTTGGCGTCATTTCTGTCCTAGCAGACTAATGCCAAGTGATCCTGACACTGTTTGCAAAAATGGTGCTCAGGTATCACACTAATATCCTTCTTTCAGCCCCGCCTATCATTTCGGTGATACACATGCTTCTATCCCGGATCGTCCTTTTTATCTTGTCCTGTTGGCAACCCTTAATGGTCTCAGTCATCATAAAAAGGGCAATGTCAGCCGACTCAGTTTTTCCCGCTATCCTATTTCTTGGAAGAGTACAGATCTTTTCTGTCCGCTTGATAATAATGTGGCCGCGACATTCGTGTCCTGCTACATGGTTACCAAGTATGTCCTCGCCTCCCAGTTAGTCAAGGATGTTACCTTGCTAGCTAGCACTTGGTGTAGCCTTGTTTACACCAATCCTTCCACACATTTATTCGTCCTCGTGCACACCGTCACAGCATGTTAGATCGTAATCCCGGAGTTCCCGCGAGATTTGTGTGCTTAAGTAGGCATGCATATTGTGTGAATAGCAGTAATATGTGACATTGTTTGTGTGTGAATTGATTGTTGTGTGCTTTTTTTTAGTTGAGTTTTCTTTTGCTTCTTTCTTTTGGGCCCTCAGTGTTACCTTATTTCCCCTTATGGAAATTTCTCATCAACCAACACCGGACTTGAAGAAGCAATAAGGATTACATATATTTGGAAGAACCTCAGCTAAACATTATGGCCTTCTCAGTCAATTGCATTATATAATGAATATCTGCTCACAATACCAATTGTGTCTTGGATTGACTATCAACATTGAGTCCACATCTGTACAAAATCCTCACAACAGTTATGATCCAGCCAGCAGAAACACATGTCAGGTACAAGATCAACGGTATATTTTCAGTCAAAGGTATGGCTCATATACAAGGTCTGGCTCAGCAATAAATGATGCTTGAAATATGTTATACTCTGAAAGAAAGTCAGAATGTGCTATGATCAAGGAAGACAGTCAAACAAATTTTCTCCTGCAAGTAATCAGCCACAGAATATTATGGGTGTGAGTATGGCTTTCATTCCGCATATCACAGTATGAAGTTTTGGATATAAGAAACTCAGTCTTCCTCCACCCACTATCGGAAGAAGCTTATGATGCGAGGCTCCTCAAATTTTCCCTCAGTGCGATATATGGCCAGAATCCGGTCCGAGATACCTAGCCCTCCACAGTAAGATACCCCAGTGAAAGCTTCTGACATAAGGAACTGAATCTTCCTCAACAAGTAACCCGAGGATAAGCATCGCAAGTACGGAACCCAGGCTTCTCCAGCACAATAATCAAGTCAAGCTTTGTGTGTAAGCTATCGAGACTTCTTCTGCACGCTACCTAGACAAAAGCTTCGAGCAGAAGCTAACGCGTCTTCCTCAGCAAGTTACTCGGATGGCTTCTCTCGTAAGTCACTCAGTCTGTGTTAGTAGCACACTATTGCACCGTCCTCGGAGATTATACGGTGAGTTGGCAGTATATGGCAGTACATCTCAAGAGTCAGATCAGCAATATTTTGGTCAGAAGTACAAGCCAGTCAAGGCATATGCCTGCTTCAGAAATCAAGTGTTCGGCTACACATCTTTCCACATATATGGTGAGGATGTATCCCCGGGCATTCAAGTTACTCGGATAGCTTTCAACCCATAACACCTTGCCATATTCACTACGACACCGCATGTCGTATTCAGTATTTCTACAAGGTATGACACAGTTAGTAGGCAGTATATGACAGTGCAATTCAAGGGTCAGATTCCCAATGATTGTGTCAGAAGTATCATTCCGCCAAGACAAATGTCTGACGCAAAAATCGAGTATTCGGTTGCATATGATTCTTATACATATGGTGAGCATGTATCCCCGGTCAGATCAGTCACTCATACGGGATACGATAATGATCACGCAGATATACCTAAGAAAGATACGGATCCAACAACCTCATGAGCCATGCAAATGAAGATAAGCAGAGATACACATCTTATGTAATACAAGGATCGACAAGATCTGGATAAGACACCACAGAATCCACAGTCTTGACAGTGGTTACCAAAGTCATTATTCCCGCATCTGACAAGGAAATCTCATGGAACATTGTCACCCTCTTGTATGATTGGCCTCAACAACAAGCTCTGTACAGCTACAAGCCCCGAGTATATGTCATATATGTGCGGAACCCAAGTACAAGGAATAATGGCAAAAATATTGCACTAGCCACAGTCATGGTCATACGAAGAATCAAGGATATCTGTGGCCAACCTATTTCAGTATGGTATCCTGACAAAGAAAAAAATCATGACCGTCAAAGGATGAGACCGACAGCAAAGGTATGATGATGAATTTTGCGCGACCATCAGGGTCCGGATACCCAAGTCAGTTGAAAGCCATAATTACATATGGATCCACAAAGGCATACCCTCAGAGGATAACTCTGTTCTACAAGGACTTCATATCCCGCTGACCCGCTTAAAAATGGTTAGTGTGGAATATCCAAGTCTGTTATGTCAAATCCAAGAATTCTCTTGCAACCTCAGCATTCTGATTTCAGTGACAGTGTTAAAGTATCGCACAGTCTATTACCGCAGATGGGTATACCGACAACATGGGTAAATCAAAAACGGAACAATCAGCTCAGATCAGGTATACCCACTGGTGGAACCAAGTACCCGGACAGCCTGTCATGAAAAGTATTTTCCTGCCAGCACCCTTGTCAGGACCAGTCTCAGGAGGTTTATATTTGAGGTATGACACAACTATAAGTCCATACCCTTGCATATTGCTCATGACAGAAGGCAGTCGAATCTTTGGTACATATCTCATGCTTGAGCCCAAGAAACCAATCAAGATAAATCAGTACCACCTATGAGCAGTCAGATCACGTCAAGAGAATGGACATAATTCTCAGCATTATTTGAACCCGGAAGACATGCATTTGTTTGAGCAAACCCGATGGCAGAAGTAAAAAGTTTTCATGAAAAACAAAATTTATGCTCAGATCCTTTGGATATCAACACAGATATGGAAAAATCAACGTCAGCAAAAGGGTTTGGTATATGAGCAAAAACCTATCAGAATTTGGG
Organism: Triticum aestivum; assembly: GCF_018294505.1. Lineage (NCBI taxonomy): Eukaryota > Viridiplantae > Streptophyta > Magnoliopsida > Poales > Poaceae > Triticum > Triticum aestivum. Next base: position 127,754,638 of record NC_057808.1, read on the forward strand.
AAATGTGAAGCAAACCAGCCCTAAGTAAGGTAAGCAAAATCATCTGAAATTCTTGAGGGAACAATAAATAAAGGAAATGGATACCCGAGTTGGAAACGGTGTCCTCAAGTCATACTTGTTCCCTGATCAACCAAATCTCGAGGACGAGATTTCTTTAAGGGGGGAAGGTTTGTAACAGCCTGGTTTTTGGCCCTTTTCTTTTTCTTTTGATTTATTTGGTTTTTGCTTTGTTTTTCTTTTTGGAGTGGTTCTGTGGCCTTGCAACCTGGGAGATCATCATTTATTCTTCTCCCAAGTGACTCATCATCCTCAAATATTTCGCAAGACCATGTCATTTCCATTTTAGCCCAACCCTAAAATTCTTTTCTTGGGGAATATTCATTTTCTTATTAAAGGAATAAACCCAATTGCCCTAGGTTGTGAAGCAACCTATATTTCTGTCCATCCAAAAATTCCCAAATAATTCTCAAAATTTATTTGGGTCATATGTTGATCAAATATGCCCAAACTTTTATGTCCTAGCCCAAGAATAATTCCCCAATAATTATTCTTCATTTCCGTCCAGTGTGGCTTTCTGTGAAGGAAGTGCCACCTATCCTATCTTGTTTGCTCCCAAACCTTTTGGGAACGATATATCATCCAAATAGTTGCCTCATGCCAAAATTCAACTTTATTTGCCTAGCCAATCTTCCTCAGCAATTTTTCAAAGTTTTTGTCAAATAGAAGGCATTGTGAAGGAAGTACTAGCAAGGGTTATCCAAATGAGTTGACATTTTTGCACACTACTTCATGTGCTCATATATTTGCACTCCTCCAAATGTCAGCTCCATCCCTTGATCTATGTGAGCACAGGACCAAATCTTTGCTTCTGTCAATATTTTCAGGTTGTGAAGCAAGTATATTTTATATTGCTTCATTTTGGTAGAAAATTTACCAGAGCATTCTCTTGACCATAAAACTTCTCTCCACAAAATTTGGGATCAATTCATCAAGCCAATATTTCTCTAGAATTTTTGCAAGTTTTTGGACATATGGGATGTTTGTGAAGCAAGTACCATTTTGGCTTGTCCAATTGGTATGAAATTTTTACAGCATCATCACCTGCCCAAATCATCATGATATACCAAATTTCAAGACAAGTGGCACACCATTTGAGTGCATCATCTTGATCCATTTTCTGGACCATTTTGGTCAGTTGCAAAGCAACTATATTAAGCCTTGGTCTATTTATCCTCAAAACCTCCAAGATCATAGTCCTTCCGTAGTTAATCATCCCACACAACACCACTGGCTCCAATCCCATTCCTGTTGATCAGCAGTGCTCTGCCAAGTTTGATGCAGCAAACTTCAGAGCTTGGTTCCAACTTAACCACAGTGCCTCAGATCAAGCCATAGCATCATAAATGCTCTATCTTGGAAGGACTTCACCTCATACATAGTTTGCAATCCTCTCGAGACCTCCCTGTGCACTGTCTCATGGTGACCGCGTAGCTGGCATGCCCATTTACGCACTCTGTGCGCAGTGGCCGCGTCCACGCGTCGTTTGTGTTTCGGCACTTCCTCCTCTCGTCGTCTTCACACTCGTGACCGTGTCCAGCGTCTTCATCTCATCATCGTGGTTCCCCTGGACCCCTCTCCCCCTCCGGCAGCTTCCTCATCGACGCTCGCCGCCGCGTGCCCATGGGCCAATAGTGCCGACATTGATTTAATGGCGCTTGTATCTTCTTCCTTTGCTCTCCCTTGGCCCCTGCTGCTCCGTGACCTTCGTTCGCTCCTCCTCGTCGTGATCCCGTGCCCGCCCGTGCTCGCTGAGCCTCGCTAGAGCTTTGGCCGAGCTCGAGCGGCGGTACTCAACCACGTCCTCCCTTGTTCGGCTATGAATAGCCCCTCCCTGTGGCTCCCGAGCATCTCATCGTCTCCACCACTCCCCACTACCCCTCCCTAGACCCTCAAGTTGTCGCCGGAGTGTCTCCTCGCTCTACATCGCCGACATGGCCGCTGCCTCTGTCCGCTGCAATTCCGGCGACCTCGAGCTCAACTCCCCACCCTTCCACCTCCAGTAGGCCTCCACCTCCCCCTGGAGCCTCCCCATGTCTTCACCTTGTCCCTGTCTTCGGCCGGAGCAGCCGTCCGCCGCGGCTGGCGTCCTACTCGGCCGAGCACTCCTCGGCAGCCGCGCCCTGCCTGAAGCGATCCGCCTTGGCCTCCCGAGTCCAGTGATGGTCTGGGCACCTCCAACGGTGGCCGGTGGCGCCGGGGCGGCCGCCGGTGCCGCGCCCCTCCGTCTGGTCCACGGGCGAGCGACGAGGAGAAGAAGAAGGAGGCGGGAGGAGGGAGTTGACCAGGGCGTGGCCCCCGCGGCCCCACCAGTCAGCGACCCAAGCCCCGGCCCTGCCTTTACCATGTTGGATAAGTGGAGGCGTAATCCACTGGATTACGTCTTTGCTTACCGAAAGCGTATTCCCCCTCTCCCTCAGGCTAAAATACGTTTTCCCTTCTGGAAAACTTATTTTCAGAAAGGCGTGTTTGTTTTTCCGGCTGAGGGTCTATTTGTGAAGATTTTCTTGCAGATAGGTCCCTCGCAGAAAAACTATCACAACTTTTTGCTCACAACTCCAAATGAGGTGATTCTAAAGCACACTTCTTCATCTCGTCGAGACCGTTCTGTTGGTATCATTTTCACCATGTGTTCACATTCTGAAGATGACCATTTTTCCCTTGCGCTTAACCAGCCCCCTCCGAGAGAGAACGTTTTCCGTCGATTCTCTCCGCGAGCTTCTCGCACTTCTTCCCGGTGATTTCATCTACCCCAGGCAAGCCACACCCTCCATTTGCATGATTGCAATGCAGTGACATGGTTTAAATTATTTGAACTTGTTTAAAATTTGCATTAGCTATGTATGATTTGTTCATGGCATTTCTCGGAGTATTGTTTTGATCTTGCTATTGCCATGATATTGCTTGGAGTTCTAGGACTTATATTTTGATGATTATGTGGATGACATGTTATCTTTAAATTATTAGTGGCTAGTATTATTTTCATCATGATGCTAGTTGATATTATGTTTTGGAGTATGATGTTAGAGATGATGCTTGCATTTGGATCATAGTTGGAGAGCTATTTGTTGATATTTGAGTAGTAGTATTATCGTTCTTGGATTCATCATGATAGAAGTGTTATGCTATCCTCGGAGTATTTTGATATGTAGCGACCAGACCTCAAATGGCCTGTGCTGCTGTGCACAGTGTCATCCCTGGACCAGTAATGCTGACACGCACAGTACAAATGGAGGATTTATAACAGAGTAGCAATCAGACACTTATTACATCGAATATCTCCAAAGAGATTAAGTATGATAAGCATGGCTTAAGGCCATCTAATAACGATAACAGCGGAAGACTTGGAAGATAAGTGAGTCCATCAACTCTAGCGGCATCACTGAGTATAAGACCACGACCTAAGGCACCTTACTCGTCGTCTGAAAAGTCTGCAACATGAAACGTTGCAGCCCGAAAACGGGTCAGCACATAGAATATGCTGGCAATGTAACACATAGAGAGCAATGAACAAATAATAATGCTATACTATATGCAAATATGGCTGGTGGAAGGCTCTATGGTTACAGTTTTGCGAAAAGCCAATTTTATCCTACTGCAAAGGAATAAATTTTGTTTAACTATCATGGTGGTTGAAACATTGAGAAGGTACCTCCAACTCAATCCCAATTAAGTATCATCATTAACCCAACAAAATTAATTATAAGTATCACGGTGATGAGATTCAAATGATAATCCAGGTACTAGATACTCAAGTTGTCCATAACCGGGGACACGGCTAATCATGATCAGTTTGTACACTCTGCAGAGGTTTGCGCACTTTTCCCCACAAGACTCGATCGCCTCCGCTTGATTCTCGCACTGCATGATGTTTGAGAAACGGATGACCGAGACACAGTCTTTCAGGAACAATCACTCTTTACTCCGGGTGGACCGGTACACCTACTTTCCCCTACATCTGCTAGCCCACCTCTTCAAGAGATCATGTAACCTACTCAACTATGCTAGAGCCCATAATAGCTTGTGGCTGCACACGGAAGTTTCTAGCATGAATAATCTTATGATCCCTTTGAGCCTGGGTGGCGGTCCTTATACAAACAGACAACACTGGGTTCTCCAGGTGCCTCAATCCACCCAGATGTGAGTTTTAGTT